>NW_028318535.1:740000-993710 GCF_062004578.1 Staurois parvus | reverse complement strand
TTTCACCATGTCGGTAACAACACATGCAATCCATACATACAAAGATACCAAAACAAATAAGTTTGGAAATTAAGTTCTGTGTAATAAATTGGAATGACACAGGGAACAAGTATTGAACACGCTAACTGAAATTTATGTAATACTCGGTACAAAATCCTTTGTTGGTAATGACAGCTTCAAGAAGCCTCCTGTATGGAGAAATGAGTCGCATGCATTGCTCAGGTGTGATTTTGGCCCAGTCTTCAAATCCTGAAGGTTCCGCGGGCCTCTTCTATGAACTCTGAACTTTAGTTCTTTCAGTAGATTTTCTATTGGTTTTAAGTCAGTCATTCTAGCAGCTTTATTTTCTTTCTTTGAAACCAATTGAGAGTTAGCTTGGCTTTGTGTTTGGGATCACTGGGCACAATTCACTAAGCGGAATCTTACTGCATCCGAGTATGTGGTACGATACCACATAGCATTTTTAAAAAAAAAAAGTTTGAACTCACTAAAAAACACTACTAAAATACAGAATGAGTTATTTTATCAAGTCATGTGGTATTTCAGTAGTGAAAACCATCCGTAATGTTTCCGCTGTCAGTGGGGAACCCCTGAATGTAAAAGAATGAATTGCCGACAATTAAAACAATAATTTAAAAGACGATGTCCATCCATACCATCTGGTCTGGATTTTGAGGGGAATCCTCACGCCAAAATATTTAAAAAATGGCATGGGGTCCCCCCCAAAATCCAGACCCTTATCCGAGCATGCAGCCCAGCAGGTCAGGAAAGGGGGGGGATGAGCGAGCACCCCCCCCAAATCATACCAAACCACATGCCATCAACATGGGGAGGGGATGCTTTGGGGCGGGGGGACAAGGGCTTCTTCCCCACAACCCTGGTTGGTGGTTGTGGGGGTCTGCAGGCGGGGGTGCTTATCAGAATGTGGAAGCCAGGGCCCCTAGATCCCGCCCCCCCTGGGGGGGGACATGGAACGCACCGTACTAACTTCTGAGATCATCACCATCCTAATGATGTCATTTCCGGGGACGTGGAATGCACCGTACTCACTTCCGGGATCGTCGCCATCCTAATGATGTCATTAACGGGGACATTGAACGCACCGAACTCACTTCCGGGATCGTAACCATCCTAATGATGTCATTTCCAGGGACATTGAACGCACCGTACTAACTTCCGGGATCGTCGCCATCCTAATGATGCCATTTCCGGGGACGTGGAATGCACCGTACTCACTTCCGGGATCGTCGCCATCCTAATGATGTCATTAACGGGGACATTGAACGCACCGAACTCACTTCCGGGATCGTAACCATCCTAATGATGTCATTTCCAGGGACATTGAACGCACTGTACTAACTTCCGGGATCGTCGCCATCCTAATGATGTCATTAACGGGGACACGGAAAGCACTGTACTAACATCTAGGATCGTCGCCATTCTAATGATGTCATTTCCAGGGACATTGAACGCACCGAACTCACTTCCGGGATCGTAACCATCCTAATGATGTCATTTCCAGGGACATTGAACGCACCGTACTAACTTCTGGGATCGTCGCCATCCTAATGATGTCATTAACGGGGACGTGGAACGCACCGTACTCACTTCCGGGATCGTCGCCATCCTAATGATGTCATTAACGGGGACGTGGAACGCACCATACTAACTTCCGGGATCGTCGCCATCCTAATGATGTCATTAACGGGGACGTGGAACGTACTGTTCTAACTTCCGGGATCGTCGCCATCCTAATGATGTCATTAACGGGGACGTGGAACGTACTGTTCTAACTTCCGGGATCGTCACCATCCTAATGATGTCATTAACGGGGACATGGAACGCACCGTACTCACTTCCGGGATCGTCGCTATCCTAATGATGTCATTAACGGGGACGTGGAACGCACCGTACTAACTTCCGGGATTGTCGCTATCCTAATGATGTCATTAACGGGGACGTGGAACGCACTGTACTAACTTCCAGGATCGTCGCCATCCTAATGATGTCATTTCCAGGGACATGGAACGCACCGTACTAACTTCCGGGATTGTCGCTATCCTAATGATGTCATTAACGGGGACGTGGAACGCACCGTACTAACTTCCGGGATCATCGCCATCCTAATGATGTCATTAACGGGGACATGGAACGCACCGTACTAACTTCCGGGATCGTCGCCATCCTAATGATGTCATTAACGGGGACGTGGAACGCACCGTACTAACTTCCGGGATCGTCGCCATCCTAATGATGTCATTAACGGGGACGTGGAACGCACCGTACTCACTTCTGGGATCATCACCATCCTAATGATGTCATTTCCGGGGACGTGGAATGCACCGTACTCACTTCCGGGATCGTCGCCATCCTAATGATGTCATTAACGGGGACACGGAAAGCACTGTACTAACATCTAGGATCGTCGCCATTCTAATGATGTCATTAACGGGGACATGGAACGCACCGTACTCACTTCCGGGATCGTCGCCATCCTAATGATGTCATTTCCAGGGACATGGAACGCACCGTACTAACTTCCGGGATCGTCGCCATCCTAATGATGTCATTAACGGGGACGTGGAACGCACCGTACTCACTTCTGGGATCGACGCCATCCTAATGATGTCATTAACGGGGACATGGAACGCACCGTACTCACTTCCGGGATCGTCGCCATCCTAATGATGTCATTTACGGGGACATGGAACGTACCATACTAACTTCCGGGATCGTCGCCATCCTAATGATGTCATTTCCAGGGACATGGAACGCACCGTACTCACTTCCGGGATCGTCACCATCCTAATGATGTCATTTCCAGGGACATGAAACGCACCGTACTAACTTCCAGGATCGTCGCCCTCCTAATGATGTCATTTCCAGGGACATGGAACGCACCGTACTAACTTCAGGGATTGTCGCTATCCTAATGATGTCATTAACGGGGACGTGGAACGCACCGTACTAACTTCCAGGATTGTCACCATCCTAATGATGTCATTTCCAGGGACATTGAACGCACCGTACTAACTTCCGGGATCGTCGCCATCCTAATGATGTCATTTCCAGGGACATGGAACGCACCGTACTCACTTCCGGGATTGTCGCTATCCTAATGATGTCATTAACGGGGACGTGGAACGCACCGTACTAACTTCCGGGATCGTCGCCATCCTAATGATGTCATTAACGGGGACGTAGAACGCACCGAACTAACTTCCGGGATCGTCGCCTTCCTAATGATGTCATTAACGGGGACGTGGAACGCACCGTACTAACTTCCGGGATCGTCACCATCCTAATGATGTCATTAATGGGGCCGTGGAACGCACCGTACTCACTTCCGGGATCGTCACCATCCTAATGATGTCATTTCCGGGGACATGGAACGTCCGGGATCGTCGCCATCCTAATGATGTCATTAACGGGGACATGGAACGTACCGTACTCACTTCCGGGATCGTCACCATCCTAATGATGTCATTTCCGGGGACATGGAACGCACCGTACTCACTTCCGGGATCGTTGCCCTCCTAATGATGTCATTTCCGGGGACATGGAACGCACCGTACTCACTTCCGGGATTGTGGCCATCCTAATGATGTCATTAACAGGGACATGGAACGCACAGTACTAACTTCCGGGATCGTCGCCATCCTAATGATGTCATTAACGGGGACGTGGAACGCACCGTACTAACTTCCGGGATCGTTGCCATCCTAATGATGTCATTAACAGGGACATGGAACGCACAGTACTAACTTCCGGGATCGTTGCCATCCTAATGATGTCATTAACGGGGACGTGGAGCGCACCGTACTAACTTCCGGGATCGTCGCCATCCTAATGATGTCATTAACGGGGACATGGAACGCACCATACTAACGTCTGGGATTGTCGCCATCCTAATGATGTAATTAACGGGGACGGGGAACGCACAGTACTAACTTCCAGGATCAGCGCTGTCTTAGTGGCGTAATTTCCAGTCTGGCGCCATAAGAAGACCACAATTGGGTTGAACAGAATGATTGCTACATGGGAAGAGAGGGATAGAAGGATGGAGAGAGAGAAGATAAAGAGACAGCTAATGATAGATAGGGATAGGTGGATGGAAAGAAGAGTAGAGGGAAATATAGATAGATAGAGGGACAGGGAGAGAAGGTAGGAAACAAAAAAAAGGAGAGACGAGAGAGAGAGAGAAAGATAAATAAATAGAATGGTGGAGAGAGCGAGCTAAAGATAGATTGGATGAATGGATGGAGAGAGAGAAGGTGGAGAAAATGAAGGCATGGAGAGAGATCCATAGAGGAAGCGAGAGATATAGTTGGATGGAGACAGAAAACATGAGTGAGATGGACGGATAGATGGAGAGAGAGAGAAGATAGAGAAGAAAGGTAGACATCAGGAGACGTGTTTCTATTCTTCATTACAAGGACCGGTTTCATTCTCACTTTGACATGGAGGACAGGGCCTCTTTATTCCAGCACTGCAATTTTCTGATCAGATTCCCGAAAACAAGACGATTCTTAAACTTTAGAAATATCTAAACCAAGGCGGCCATGTGAGGGAGCGTTTCAGGGAGTGTAGAGAACGAAGGGTCATGTTCTTCACCCCGGCCACTCTTCACAGAACACAGCCTCTGATTGTGACACAAAGAGAATGGTGAACTGGGAGGGCGGCAGACTCGTACCCTCCGGACAAAAGATCAGATGCCAGAAGGAACAAAATCTGAAATATCACAACTGGTACTTCAATTCAGGAAAAAATCCATCTCTGAAGAAAAAAGGACTCGTGTCACCATAAAATATTCATGGCCAGTATGGAGACCACAGAAAATCCAAGGCTTGGCATCGCTGCTTGTCAAATATATAATGGAGGGGGTTGCGTTCTTGGATTTTGAGCGGTGTCATCCAAAGAACAAAATACTTTTGTAGATATGAAAAAGAATGGAGCGTTTTTGATATTTTGTATCTATTTTCATTTTTTTTTTATTTATGGTCGGGATAAAAAAATTAAAGAAAGAACTTTAAAGAGGAACCGACCTCTGAAGGCTGTACCCCAAAAAGCAGGCAGAGGGTAAAGAACTATGGTCTCCCTGCAGCACATTGTTTGTGTGTTTCCCGTGTCGGGTACCCCACTCATCTCAATGAGCTGCCGTACTTGCAAGAAATACGGAAAAGAAGTCCCTGAATTTTTCCCAAAATTGTGTCGCACCGATCTGCATGGTGTGCGGCAACAGGCAGTTTGCCGTTTGCAAAAATGCGCGTTTGCAGATGCGTGGGGTGCCATAAGCAATCTGCTAAATAGGGCAAAGCGTTTGTGTGTCAGGAAAGCTCACAGATGTGAACTCAGCCTTACCATGTCTTGTTCTGAACTGTCTCTTTATGGAGGCGGCCAGAGGTAGAGGCAGGGCTTTACTTCCCCATGTCAGATGCTCCAGCAAGGAGAACAGTGAGCAGCACAGTAGTGACATCACCAAATCTCCTGAGACTAGCAGTGCCTAAGATCTCAGACTGCAGATAAATACTGCTATGAGGCTACAGAACCGAATTGCCTAGGCACCAATCCAGAGAATGAATGAAGCAGAAGCCGGAAGATCCTTGCACTGCACAGTCCTCAGGTACAGCTTCCTCTCCAGCAAGGAGAACAGTGAGCAGAACAGTAGTGGCATCACCAAATCTCCTGAGACTAGCAGTGCCTTAGATCTCACACTGCAGATAAATACCGCTATGAGGCTACAGAACCGAATTGCCTAGGCACTGATCCAAAGAATGAATGAAGAAGAAGCATGGAGATCCTTGCACTGCAAAGTCCTCAGGTACAGCTTCCCCTCCAGCAAAGAGAACAGTGCATAGCACAGTAATGATATCACCAAATCTCCTGAGACTAGCAGTGCCTAAGATCTCAGACTGCAGATAAATACTGCTATGAGGCTACAGAACCAAATTGCCTAGGCACCGATCCAGAGAATGAATGAAGCAGAAGCCGGAAGATCCTTGCACTGCACAGTCCTCAGGTACAGCTTCCTCTCCAGCAAGGAGAACAGTGAGCAGAACAGTAGTGACATCACCAAATCTCCTGAGACTAGCAGTGCCTTATATCTCACACTGCAGATAGATACCTCTATGAGGCTACAGAACCGAATTGCCTAGGCACTGATCCAGAGAATGGATGGAGCAGAAGCAAGGAGATTCTTGTACTGCAAAGTCCTCAGGTGCAGCTTCCCCTCCAGCAAGGAGAACAGTGTAGCAGCACAGTAATGACATGACCAACTCTTGCAAGACTAGCAGAGGCATCAGTGCTTAGACCACTGCAGATAACTAGCTACGATGTTACAGAAGAGGAGTGTCTAGGCACACATCAGGAAGTGAACTGCTATTTTTCAGGGGGAATTCAAGACAAAAAGCTATGCAGCCATTAACTGGAGTGCATGTAGAGAGGAAGTGGCTGCAAAGAGGATTCAGGAGGGTGGCAGCTTTGACATGCAACGAAGGAGGAAGAAAGGTAAAAACAAGCATTCTGTTAAAAAAAAGTGGCAGTTATTTATGACACAAAGTGCAAACCATTAACTAGATGAAAAATTGCCTACATCTACTGATCCTAACCCAAGTTTAGGAACATCAGTAGAATGCATGTAGTCAGGAAACAGCTGCAAAGAGACTGCAGGAGACCAGCTGCACAGAAAAGCAACAAAGGAGGAAGAAAAGTAAAAACAAACATTCTGAAAAATGGCAGTTATTTAGGATACAAAGTGCCAAAAGCCCAATAGAAGACACTCAACTGGGTTTTATACCTCATGAACGTAACTCGAGCTCAACGTTCAGGAACATCTCTGGAGTGCATGTAGACAGGAAGTGGCTGCAAAGAGGTTGTGGGCAGTCTGTAGCACTGTGATGCAACGATGGTAAAACCAAGCATACTGGAAAAAATGGCAGTTGTTTTGAGATACAAAGTGCAAAGATCTAAGTAAAAGAAGAGCAGCGGGGGCACACATCTCATGACCTCAACGCAAATTCAGGAACGCTGCTGGAGTGCATGTAGACATGAACTGGCTGCAGAGAGGCTGCAGGAGATCAGCAGAGATATACATATACAGTATCTCCCAGAAGTGAGTCCACCTCTCACATTTGTGTAAATATTTGATTCTATCTTCTCATGTGACAACATCGAAGAAATGACACTTTGCTACAATGTGACGTAGTCAGTGTACAGCTTGTATAACATGTAAATTTTCTGTCCCCTCAAAATAACTCAACACACCGCCATTAATGTCTAAACCGCTGGCAACAAAAGTGACTCCACCCCTAAGTGACAAGGTCCAAATTGGGCCCAATTAGCCATTTTCCCTCCCCGATGTCATGTGACTCGTTAGTGTTACAAGGTCTCAGGTGTGAATGGGGAGCAGGTGGGTTACATTTGGTGTTATCACTCTCACTCTCTCCTACTGGTCACTGGAAGTTCAACATGGCACCTCATGGCAAAGAACTCTCTGAGGATCTGAAAAAAAGAATTGTTGCTCTACATAAAGATGGCCTAGGCTATAAGAAGATTGCCGAGACCCTGAAACTGAGCTGCAGCACGGTGGCCAAGACCATACAGCGGTTTAACAGGATAGGTTCCACTCAGAACAGGCCTCGCCATGGTCCGCCAAAGAGGTTGAGTGCACGTGCCCAGCGTCATATCCAGAGGTTGTCTTTGGGAAATAGACATATGAGTGCTGCCAGCATTGCTGCAGAGGTTGAAGGGGTGGGGGGGGTCAGCCTGTCAGTGCTCAGACCATACGCCGCACACTGCATCACATTGGTCTGCATGTCTGTCGTCCCAGAAGGAAGCCTCTTCTAAAGATGATGACCAAGAAGGCCGCAAACAGTTTGCTGAAGACAAGCAGACTAAGGACATGGATTACTGGAACCATGTCCTGTGGTCTGATGACACCAAGATCACCTGATTTGGTTCAGATGGTGTCAAGCGTGTGTGGCGGCAACCAGGTGAGGAGTACAAAGACAAGTGTGTTTTGGTTACAGTCAAACATGGTGGTGGGAGTGTCATGGTCTGGGGCTGCATGAGTTCTGCCGGCACTGGGGGGCTACAGTTCATTGAGGGAACCATGAATGCCAACATGTACTGTGACATACTGAAGCAGAGCATGATCCCCTCCCTTTGGAGACTGGGCCGCAGGGCAGTATTCCAACATGATAATGACCCCAAACACACCTCCAAGACAACCACTGCCTTCCTAAAGAAGCTGAGGGAAAAGGTGATGGACTGGCCAAGCGTGTCTCCAGACCTAAACCCTATTGAGCATCTGTGGGACATCCTCAAACGGAAGGTGGAGGAGCGCAAGGTCTCTAACATCCACCAGCTCTGTGATGACGTCATGGAGGAGTGGAAGAGGAATCCAGTGACAACCTGTGAAGCTCTGGTGACCTCCATGCCCAAGAGGGTTAAGGCAGTGCTGTAAAATAATGGTGGCCACACAAAATACTGACCCTTTGGGCCCAATTTGGACCCAGTCACTTAGGGGTGGACTCACTTTTGTTGCCAGCGGTTTGGACATTAATGGTTGTGTGTTATTATTATACAGTATTTATAAAGCGCCAATAGTTTGCTCAGCACTGTACATTACAAAGGGGGACAGAACATGTGACAGAACAATACCAATACAATGCAAAACATGAGGGGATTGAGGGTCCTGCTCCTTGGAGCTTACAATCTAGGAGGGAGGGGATGGTGGCACAGGAGGAGATAGCTGTGGGGGATGGAGTGGCAGGAAGAGTGGAGAAGGTCGGCAAGTTAGCAGGGGGTGGGGTAGGCTTCCCTGAAGAGGTGGGTTTTCAGGGTGCGCCTAAAGGAGAGGAGAGTAGATGATAATCTGATGGGTTGGGGCAGGGAGTTCCAGAGGATAGGTGACACCCTTCAGAAGTCCTGGAGGCGGGCATGGGAGGAGGAGACCAGGGAACTAGAGAGAAGGAGGTCTTGTGAGGAGCGGAGTGTGCGTGTTGGGTGGTACTTGGATATTAGGTCAGTGATGTAGTTCGGGGCAGTATGGTGGATAGCTTTGTACGTCAGTGTTAGGATTTTGAATTTGATCCGTTGGGCAATCGGAAGCCTGTGGAGGGATTGGCAGAGGGGGGTGGCGGAAATGGAGCGGTTGGAAAGGTGGATGAGTCTGGCAGCCGTATTCAGGATGGACTGAAGCGGGGATAGCCAGCGGCGAGGCAGGCCAGTGAGGAGGGAGTTGCAGTAGTCGAGTCGTGATATGATGAGGGAGTGGATGAGCTGTTTAGTGGTTTCTGGGGTTAGGAACGTGCGGATTTTGGCGATGTTGCGGAGGTGGAGTCTGCACGAGTTTGTTAAAGATTGGACTTGGGGCTGGAAGGATAGGTTGGAGTCCAGAATGACACCAAGTACTCTGGCCTGCGGGGCGGGTTTGATGGTGGCGTTGTTGGATGTGACGGAGAAGTCAATGGGGGGGGGGGTGTCCGGGCTGGGGGGAAGACAAGAAACTCGGTTTTGGAGAGGTTCAGTTTAAGGAAGTGGAGCGACATCCAGTCTGATATGTTGCTCAGTAGGTGTGTGATTCAGGCGGAGACCGAGGGGGTGAGGTGGGGGGTTGAGAGATAGATTTGTGTGTCGTCGGCATAGAGGTGGTAGGTGAAGCCGTGAGAGTGTATGAGTTGGCCAAGGGAGGAGGTGTAGATGGAGAAGAGAAGGGGCCCGAGGACAGAGCCTTGAGGGACCCCAACAGAGAGGGGGAGTGAGGGGGAGGTGGTAGCATTATAGGTAACGCTAAAAGAGCGTTGTGATAGGTAGGATGAGAGCCAGGAGAGAGCAGAATCTCTGAGGCCGAGGGAGTGTAGTTTTTTGAGGAGGAGGGGGTGGTCGACTGTGTCGAAGGCCGCAGAGAGGTCAAGGAGTAGGAGCACTGAATAGTGGCCATTAGTAAGGCAGTTTCGGTGGAGTGTAGGGGACGGAAGCCGGACTGTAGGGGATCGAGGAGGTTGTTGTCATTGAGGTGAGAGCATAGGCGGGTGTAGACGAGGCGCTCGAGGAGTTTAGATATTTTGAGGGGACAGCAAATTTACATGTTATACAAGCTGTACACTGACTACGTCACATTGTAGCAAAGTGTCATTTCTTCAGTGTTGTCACATGAAAAGAGAGAATCAAATATTTACAAAAATGTGAGGGGTGGACTCTTCTGGGAGATACTGTGTATGTATATATATATATATATATATATATTGTTTTTTCTATTTTACACACACACATATTTATAAAGGAGGCAATATCTTATGAATGACTGCAGTTAAGACGTTTTTGCATTTTATAATTTTTTTTATCCAACCAACCATTTTCCCCCATAAATATTATATATATATATATATATATATATATATATATACACACACATAACTGTTTATTATGTATTATTACTCCCCATTTATTTTTGTCTCATTTTATTTTTAAAAAATAGTTTACTGACACAGAGAAAAAAAAATCAGTTCTCCTGCTGTTGCCATACAGGGTTGTCCTGGGTGGCAGAGCTGTGTAAATCTCAGGACAGGATGGAAACAAATACACGTCCTTTGTCGGGTAAATCAGCTCCTTAGTCGGCGTTTAGCTGTTTATCTACAGTTCAGCCATTTGGGGTTCCATCTGAGAGTTTCATGGGCACTTTCACACAGCAGCTGCTTTCATCGCTGGCGCTGCTCCCAGCTTGTAAATTGGTGACTTTCTCTCTCTCTGCATTCCCAATCACAGGCAAGGCAGGTTAGAAATGAGGTGGTTGTCTATGAGAAACATTTTTGTACGGGCATTTTTTTTTTTCCACAACGGACAATCTGTATGCTGAAGGCAGCTAGGAGGGTGTTCCAGCATCACAAGCAGATCACCAGACAATGGGGGAGGGGTGGATTGTTGCATTACAGCAATTCCTGGATAGAAAACTATAAATCACTACCCCCCCACAATAACCCCCCCCTCCCCCCCCCATCATCATCCCATGATTAATATAGTGCGGAATACAGTAATATGCTGCATGATGTATGGAGACCAGAACTTATATTACACAACCCGGCCAATGTGCTTGCTAATCCACAACCCAACTTCGCTTTGGTTTCAAATCCACCCTTTAGCCCAGTGGTGGTCAACTTTCCTGATATGGGGGAGGCCTCTAGTGTGGCCTTCAACCTCACCAAAGGGCCGCATGGGGAAAAAGTGAATATTCAGCAGACACACAACAGGATGTAGTCCAAAACTATACACAAGATGGTCAGAGACTAAGGATAGGATAAATGAAATGGTCAGAGACTGAGGACATGGTACAAGAGATGGCCAGAGATTACGGACAGGATACAAGGGATGGTCAGAGACTGAGGACATGGTACAAAATATGGCCAGAGACTACGGACAGGATACAAGGGATGGTCAGAGACTGAGGACATGGTACAAGAGATGGCCAGAGACTACGGACAGGATACAAGGGATGGTCAGAGACTGAGGACATGGTACAAGAGATGGTCAGAGAATACAGACAGGATACAAGGGATGGTCAGAGACTGAGGACATGGTACAAGAGATGGTCAGAGATGGAGGACAGGATACAAGGGATGGTAAGAGACTGAGGACATGGTACAAGAGATGGTCAGAGATGGAGGACAGGATACAAGGGATGGTCAGAGACTGAAGACATGGTACAAGAGATGGTCAGAGACTACGGACAGGATACAAGGGATGGTCAGAGATGGAGGACATAGTACAAAAAGATGGTCAGAGACTGTGGATAGGATAGGTGAGATGGTCAGAAACTGAGGATATGGTACAAGAGATGGTCAGAGACTGAGGACATGGTACAAGAGATGGTCAGAGACTACAAACATGGTACAAGAGATGGTCAGAGACTGCATATATGGTACAAAATATGGTCAGAGACTGAGGACATGGTACAAGAAATGGTCAGAGACTACGGACATGGTATAAGAAATGGTCAGAGACTATGGACACAGTACAAGAGATGGTCAGAGACTATGGACATGGTACAAGGGATGGTCAGAGACTATGGACATGGTACAAGAGATTGTCAGAGACTAAGGACAGGATACAAGGGATGGTCAGAGACTGAGGACATAGTACAAGAATTGGTCAGAGACTGAGGATGTAGTACAAAAGATGGTCAGAGACTGTAGATAGGATAAACGAGATGGTCAGAGACTGAGGACATGGTACAAGAGATGGTCAGAGAATCAAGAGCTCAGTGACTCCAAGCGTGGTCCCGTGATAGGTGGTCACCTGTGCAATAAGTCCATCCGTGACATTTCCTGGCTACTAAATATTCCACGCTCAACTGTTAGTGGGATTATAACAAAGTGGAAGCAACTGGGAACAACAGCAACTCAGCCACTGAGTGGTAGGCCACGTCACATGACAGAGCGGGGGGGATTATGGTGTGGGGTTGTTTTTCAGGGGTTGGGCTTGGCCCCCTAGTTCCAGTGAAGGGAACTCTTAAGGCGACATTTTGGACAGTTTCATGCATCCAAATTTGTGGGAAGAGTTTGGGGATGGCCCCTTCCTGTTACAACATGACTGCACACCACTGCACAAAGCAAGGTCCATAAAGACATGGAGGAGCCAGTTTGGGGTGGAGGAACTTGACTGTCCTGCACAGAGTCCTGACCTCAACCCCATAGAACACCTTTGGGACGAATTTTGATTAAAAAAAAAAAAAAGGTTACTTTTTTTTGTGACAAAACTTTTTTTTTAAATAATAATTTTAATAAACATGGTTTAGTATAGTTTAATATAAATCTAACAAATTGGTCCATGAAAAGACAAAAAGGGACCCAATTTTTTCGCCCCATAGAACAGAATACTTTTATAATGCCATCAGAGCAATACTCGGAGAATCCACATAAAAAAGAGATGCAAAGCTATCCAGGTCAGGCCATCATTTTAATACGTTTTTTAAAATATTTTATTTTAAGTATTTACCACATTTAAAAAAAATTTTAATCATTTTTTTTACTAGAAATTATTTAATACATAGTTAAGAACAATTTAAGAAATATTTAAGACATATTATTTAAAAAAAAATAATCATTTAACCTTTTTTTTTTTTAATCAAAATTTGTGGTCACAGCATGTCTGTTTCTATTTCTATTCTGTATTTTGTATTTATGTATTATGTTTAAAAATCTATTTAAATAAAGAGATTATAAAAAAAAAATATTAAAATTATTTTTAAGTGTAATAAATATTTTTTATAATGTATTAAACACTTAAAAAAAGAATCATTTTAATAATGTAATATAAGTCCTAAATATTTCTTAAACAGTTATTAACGATGTATTAAACAATTTTTTTTTTTAAATAATAATTTTAATAAACATGGTTTAGTATAGTTTAATATAAATCTAACAGTTATTAACTATGTATTAAACAACTTAAATTAAAGTAAACAAGTGTAATAAATATTTATTATAATGTATTAAACACTTATTAAAACAATTCTTTTTTTTAAGTGTTTAATACATTATAAAAAAAAAATTATTACACTTAAAAATAATAATTTAAATTTTTTTATAATCTCCTTACTTAAATAGCTTTTTAAACATAATACAGAATACAAAATACAGAATAGAAATAGAAACAGACATGCTGTGACCACAAATTTTGATTAGAAAACAGCTTAAATAAATGTTTTTTTTGTAATTAAACTTTTTTTAAAATAATAATTTTAATAAACACGGTTTAGTATCTTTTAATATAATTTTAACAAATTGGTCCATGAAAAGATAAAAAGGGGACCCAATTCCCCCCCCCCCCCATAGAACAGAATACATTTATAATGCCATCAGAGCAATACTCGGAGAATCCACATAAAAAAGAGATGCAAAGCTATCCAGGTCAGGCCATCATTTTAATATGTTTTTTAAAATATTTTTTTTTTATAAGTATTTACCAAATTTAATATAAATTTTAATATTTTTTACTAGAAATTGTTTAATACATAGTTAACTGTTTAAGGAATGTTTAGGACATATTACATTATTAAAATGATTCTTTATTTAAGTGTTTAATACATTATAAAAAATATTTATTACACTTAAAAATTATTTACATTTTTTTTTTATAATCTCTTTATTTAAATAGCTTTTTAAAGATCCAGTTCCGGCCAATAGGTTGGTGACGATCAATCCCATTGCTGTATACTGTACATAGGACATGGCTTTATAGAGAGAGAGATTGTTTCCAAGAAGGAATCCGAAGTTCAGAAAATTTCAGACACTGCCTACGCACACAAAGACGCATTGTCCCAACGTTGGACGCCATTACAGGAATCGTTATTATTCGATGTGGGAAGAACCACTTAGAAACCCAAGTTAAATATCTTAAAGTTGATTCTAATGCAGGCCATACACGGGTCGAATTCTGAACGATTTTTCATCTGAAAATTTAAACGGTCATTCGCTTGGTAATCCGATGGCGCCATCAATGAATTTGAAAATCGGCCGATCGAGTCATAAAGTTCACCCCATGTAACAGGCGAGACTTCTGTTCCTTCCAGGTCACGGCGCATATTCTTTTCGGAAAAACGATCGTACGATTTGACCATCATTGAGTCGAAAATCGGTCGTTCACGAATTTTCCAACATGCCCGATCACCGAAAAGGGAGGAAACAAGAAAATCGGCCGGTGCCATTGACCCCACTAACAGAGCAAAAATTGGCCGATTATTCTTAGGTCCAATTTTCGGACAAAAAAAAAAAACAGTTGAATTTCGACCCATGTATCGCCGGCATAACAGCCGGTTTGCACGATGCGGTCTATGCGGTGCGATTTGAAAAAAAAAATCGCCTCTCATCGGCATCAAAGAAGGCGCAGGACCCTTTTTTAAATCTGCACCTGAGAACACCCTCCGGACACAGCGGAACACCGATCGCTGTATGGGATCTCTGTGTGAAGTCCCGATCATGTGATCACTGATTGGCCAATCAGTGATCACATGAATAGCAGTAAGCAAGATGTCACTTCTGACATCATTGCTTACTACTAGTGAAACCTGTGAATGATCACAGAGATCACATGGTACAGGGCTATTCACAACAGCCTTGTACCATGTGACAAGCTGTGACCAATCACAGCTCTCACAGTATTTCTCAATGGCTGCAGGAATTCAGCCAGAGAGAAGGAGAAATTATTGCTTTTACAGCCTTTATGGGTGTAAAAGCAATGAGCGTAAAAAAAAAAAAAAATCTTCATAATCCCCCCAAGTAGTACAGTGTCACTATGGTGACACTACTGCTAGTGTGACAGTATGTAAAAAAAAAAAATTATAATATAAAAATTTAAAAAAATGTAAAACACTTTTTTGAAAAATTATAATTTTTGGTTATAAACAAATTTGGGGTTTTTTTTTGTTTTTTTTTTACTAAAAAAGATAGATGAATAAATTTTGGCCGAGATTTATGAAGAAAGATTATTTACTTGCAAAAAAACTTTTACTTTTCAAAATGTTTGGACTTTTTCATTTATATAGCAAAAAAATAAAAATCCCAGCGGTGAATAAATACCACCAAAATATCTGTCTCAAAAAAATGCAAAATAATTCATATGCATACAGTGTTGCATGACTGCACAATTGTCATTCAAGGTGTGATAGCGCTGAAAGCTGAAAAATGGCCTGGACACAGAGGGGGTGAAAGTGTCCAGACTGGAAGGGGGTGAAAATGTCCGGACTGGAAGGGGGTGAAAGCGTCCGGACAGGAAGGGGGGTGAAAGTGTCCGGACTGGAAGGGGGGTGAAAGTGTCCAGACTGGAAGGGGGGGTGAAAGCGTCCAGACTGGAAGGGGGTGAAAGCGTCCGGACTGGAAGGGGGGTGAAAGCGTCCGGACTGGAAGGGGGTGAAAGTGTCCGGACTGGAAGGGGGTGAAAGTGTCCGGACTGGAAGGGGGGTGAAAGCGTCCAGACTGGAAGGGGGGGTGAAAGCGTCCGGACTGGAAGGGGGGTGAAAGCGTCCGGACTGGAAAGGGGGTGAAAGCGTCCGGACTGGAAGGGGGGTGAAAGCGTCCGGACTGGAAGGGGGGTGAAAACGTTCTGGACAGGAAGGGGGGTGAAAGCGTTCCAGACAGGAAGGGGGGTGAAAGTGTCCGGACAGGAAGGGGGGGAAAGCGTCCGGACTGGAAGGGGGGGAAAGTGTCCGGACTGGAAGGGGGGGTAAGCGTCCGGACTGGAAGGGGGGGTAAGCGTCCGGACTGGAAGGGGGGTGAAAGCGTCCGGACTGGAAGGGGGTGAAAGCGTCCGGACTGGAAGGGGGGGAAAGCGTCCGGACTGGAAGGGGGGTGAAAGTCCTCTTATTGTTATAGGGAGCTTTCAGATTTCAGTAAACCCCCCCCCCCGTACCCACAGACCCCCACCACGACTGGTGCAGGATAAAGGGACGATATCTTCATCCAAGGAGCACAAGGTCCTGAGGAAGCGGAGATATCCATGAAACGCGTCGCCCATACACACCTCTATCATCACTGTCTGCAGCGCCCTTACAGTCATGGTCTGAGGTCACTGTAGGATTCTGCCGTTTCAGTGACAGTTGATGTCTGTTGTAAAAAGATCATTAAAGATCATTTGGTTTGAATGCAATGTATTCATCCCCCGCCGTGTATTACAGTCTCACTACTTCCTATATAATTTGGTTTGCACAAAGGAGACCCCCTACAACAGACCCCCCCCCAGCAGTGACTCAGCATCTCAACTTCCCCCAGCAGTGACTCAGCATTTCAACTTCCCCCCCAGCAGTGGCTCACCATCTCAACTTCCCCCCCAGCAGTGGCTCAGCATCTCAACTTCCCCCCCCCAGTAGTGACTCAGCATCTCAACTCCCCCCCCAGTAGTGACTCAGCATCTCAACTCCCCCCCCCCCAGTAGTGACTCACCATCTCAAACCCCCCCCCCAGCAGTGACTCTGCATCTCAACCCCCCCCCCCCCAGCAGTGACTCGGCATCTCAACCCCCCCAGCAGTGGCTCAGCATCTCAACCCCCCCCCAGCAGTGACTCAGCATCTCAACTTCCCCCCCAGCAGTGGCTCAGCATCTCAACTTCCCCCCCAGCAGTGACTCAGCATCTCAACTCCCCCCCCCCCCAGCAGTGACTCGGCTTCTCAACTTCCCCCCCAGCAGTGACTCAGCCTCTCAACTTCCCCCCCAGCTTCTCAACTCCCCCCCCCCCAGCTTCTCAACTGCCCCCCCAGCAGTGACTCAGCATCTCAACTCCCCCCCCTACAGCAGTGACTCAGCATCTCTATTCCCCCCCCCCCAGCAGTGACTCAGCATCTCAACTTCCCCCCCAGCAGTGACTCAGCATCTCAACTCCCCCCCCACAGCAGTGACTCAGCATCTCTATTCCCCCCCCCCCCCCCAACCAGTGACTCAGCATCTCAACTTCCCCCCACAGCAGTGACTCACCTTCTCAACTTCCCCCCCGCAGTGACTCAGCATCTCAACCCCCCCAGCAGTGACTCAGTATCTCAACCCCCCCCCCAGCAGTAAATCAGCATCTCAACTCCCCCCAGCAGTGACTCAGCATCTAAACCCCCCCCCCAGCAGTGACCTGGTATCTCAACCCCCCAGCAATGACTCAGCATCTCAACCCCCCCAGCAGTGACTCAGCTTCTCAACTTCCCCCCCCAGCAGTGACTCAGCATCTCCCCCCCAGCAGTGACTCAGCTTCTCAACTTCCCCCCCAGCAGTGACTCAGCATCTCCCCCCCCTAGCAGTGACTCAGCTTCTCAACTTCCCCCCCAGCAGTGACTCAGCATCTCAACTCCCCCACCCCTCAGCAGTGACTCAGCATCTCAGGCCCCCTGCTCCCCCCTCCCAGCAGTGACTCAGCAGCTCAGGCCCCCTGCCTTCCTTCCAGCCCAGGGCTATTCACATCACAGTAGTACAATCAGGTTGATGAAGAGCTGCAGCTGGAATCTCTAGCATGTCATCTGCTACCTGCAAGTAGTACACAACACGGGCTCTTGAGAGTGCCAGGGGAAAACGATGGATGAGAGTGATCATGGGGGGCGGGATCATTGCACTGCTCTGTGCTTTACTGCACTACTGCAAATTAAAAAAAGGTCCTGGCTCTAGGTAATAGAGTTGAATGCATTCCTGTACAGTTTATCTTTCCTTGAATACAGATTACTCCTGGCCCCAGCACTGAGCACCATGGCAGCTGCGCAGACCGATCCTAGCTGCACTGCGAGGTCCTTCTATGCACTGTATGAGGACGGGCAATGTCTGCAGATCGATCAGGTTGTCACGTCTGTGCAGAGTTAGCTGTTAGATCGACTTCCTGCGCCTTGGATGGAGGGGAAACAGTGGGAGATTTTCTGGATTTCCTGGTAATCCCGGATTATGGCGATTACAGCGCTGCTGAGAGTTTATACATTTTACGACACAAATGGAGCCCACGCTACAAAATGAGGGGATGGTCCTGGAGAACACGCGACTGACACGCCGCGAACTGACATGTCACATTTATTTCAATTCAAGCTTTATAGATCTGAGACATTTTTGTTTTTAAGAATTTTTACTTTTATCTTATTTATTTTTTTTTTTTACTATTTTTGAATTATTGAAGTATTTTTAGATGAACTGCATGTGCAGTTTCTCAGCAGCTCATCTTTCTCCCCCCTCCCAGAGGTGACACAGCGGATCGGATTACCCTGCTTCCATCTCCCAGCAACCACTCAACAGCTCCCTCCTCCTACAAGCAGTGACACAGCAGATCGGATCACCCTGCTTCCTTCTCCTAGCAAAGACTCAACAGCCCTCCCCCCCCCCAACCAGCAGTGACACAGCAGATTGGATCACCCTGCTTCCTTCTCCCAGCAACCACTCAACAGCCCCCCCCCCTCCCAGCAGTGACACAGCGGATCAGATCACCCTACTTCCTTCTCCCAGCAACCACTCAACAGCTCCCCCCCTCCCAGCAGTGACACAGCAGATCAGATCACCCTGCTTCCTTCTCCCAGCAACCACTCAACAGCTCCCCTCCCCTCCCAGAAGTGACACAGCGGATCGGATCACCCTGCTTCCTTCTCCAAGCAATGACTCAACAGCTCCCCCCTCCCAGCAGTGACACAGCGGATCAGATCACCCTACTTCCTTCTCCCAGCAACCACTCAACAGCTCCCCCCCTCCCAGCAGTGACACAGCAGATCAGATCACCCTGCTTCCTTCTCCCAGCAACCACTCAACAGCTCCCCTCCCCTCCCAGAAGTGACACAGCGGATCGGATCACCCTGCTTCCTTCTCCAAGCAATGACTCAACAGCTCCCCCCCTCCCAGCAGTGACACAGCAGATCAGATCACCCTGCTTCCTTCTCCCAGCAACCACTCAACAGTTCCCCCAACCAGCAGTGACACAATAGATCGGATCACCCTGCTTCCTTCTCCAAGCAACGACTCAACAGCTCCCCCCTCCCAGCAGTGACACAGCAGATCGGATCACCCTGCTTCCTTCTCCCAGCAACCACTCAACAGCTCCCCCCTCCCAGCAGTGACACAGCAGATCAGATCACCCTGCTTCCTTCTCCCAGCAACGACTCAACAGCTCCCCCCCTCCCAGCAGTGACACAGCGGATCGGATCACTCTGCTTCCTTCTCCCAGCAACTACTCAACAGCTCCGCCCCTCCCAGCATTGACTCAGCAGATCAGATCACCCTGCTTCCTTCTCCCAGCAACCACTCAACAGCTCCCCCCTCCCAGCAGTGACACAGCAGCTAAGCTCCCCCTGCTTCCCACTCCAAGTAGTGACTCAGCATTTAAGTTCCCCATTTCCCCCCTTCTGGCAGTGACTCAGCAGCTCAGCTACCCCCTCCCAGCAGTTTCTCAGCAGCTAAGCACCTTCTTCTCCCCCTCCCAGTAGTGACTCAGCAGATCAGATCACCCTGCTTCATTCTCCCAGCAACGACTCAACAGCTCCCCCCCTCCCAGCAGTGACTCAGCAGATCAGATCACCCTGCTTCCTTCTCCCAGCAACCACTCAACAGCTCCCCCTCTCCCAGCAGTGGCACAGCAGCTCAGCTCCCCCTTCTTCCCCCTCCAAGTAGTGACTCAGCATTTAAGTTCCCCATTTTCCCCCTTCTGGCAGTGACTCAGCAGCTCAGCTACCCCATCCCAGCAGTTTCTCAGCAGCTAAGCACCTTCTGCTCCCCCTCCCAGCAGTAACTCAGGAGCTCAGCTCTCCCTGCTCCCTCTCCCAGCAGTGTCTTAGCAGCTAAGCTCCTCCTGCTCCCCCTCCCAGCAGTGACTCAGCAGCTAAGCTCCTCCTGCTCCCCCTCCCAGCAGTGACACAGCAGCTTTCCCATCTCTAATGTAAAAAAATACAGAGCAGGTTCTCTGGCAGGGCACACACAATTTTGAGTCTTCACATTGGGGATCGATTTACTTGACTCAACATCATCTTTTATACTTGCGAAAAATCGGCTGTTTTATTGCATTTGTGTGCACTCAAATTCATTTTAGTGTATTTTTTCCTGAAAATTTGCATTTGATAAACAGCTGTACAAATATCACGCAAAATAAAACATTTCAACAGCCACCATCTTATTCTCCAGGGCCTCCACTTTCAGAAAAATATATAATGTTTGCGGGTTCCAAGTAATTGTCTAGCAAAAAAATAAATAAATTAAAAAAAAAAATCTGTTTATAATGTGTGTGTAAAATTGATAAAAATTGCCCGGATAGGAAGTGGTTAAAAATTAACTCGTTGCTTGCCCCGCACAGGTTCACAACGGACAAGATTCTTTCATTCTGAATAAGTGTTCACGCCAAACACATTAGACAGCTGAACGCCGTCATATCCATTAGCGCGTATTTCACCGCTGCGCTGAATTCCAAATTGAGCTTTTTCTTAAAATATAAATAAGCCGTCTTTCACACAAAAAAAAAAGAAAAAAATCGCACATCAGAAAAAAATATGGATGGGAAGTAAGAATCAGCATCTTCAGTATTGTCACTGAAATAAAGTCAGAAAATATTTTACAGACGAAAGATGAAAGTTTTATATTAATTTTTTTTTTTTTTTAAATTACAGACTCTGAAAATATGGCCATTATGTCTAATTTCTAAGCTATGTTCACATTTTTGTTTACTTTAGGATAAAAAAAAAAAGTGCAATGAATATTAAAATATAATGAGGAGCAGAAACTGACGGATTGAGCCCGCCCTGCTGGTATTGGTTAAATAAAATGAAAAAAAAAAAATTAGTGAAGTAAAAATTATTCATTATTTTAGGCTAAAACATTTGTCCCAACAAGCAGGGTAAGTTGAGGGCTGTACAGGTGATGTTCACATTCACACAACTAATTAAGACAAAAAAAGAAAAAAAAAACAAAAATATAATGTTTAAAAAAATGCAAACAAAACAAACAAAAAAATAGAAAAGAAAAAAAAAAAAACAATACAAACACACACCAAAAAAAATAAAAATGGGCAGACTAGATGGACCACTTGGTCTTTTTTCTTCCATCACTTTTTTCTGTTTCTAATATCTCAGAAGACCGATCACCTTGAATCAGCTTAGTGTTAAAGCTGTACACAAGAGACCTGTAATCATATGATCACAAAATCAGTTTGGTATTGATTTTTGACAAAAATTTCAATTGACAAAAAAATGCAATAAAGGTCACCCTTTAAAAAATAATCATAAAAGAACATAAGATCTCCCACTATCAGCCCCCAGCACAACATCCTCCACCAAAAAATAATGCGCAAGATAATATCACCCACATGATTAAAAATATATGTAATCCAAATCATAATTTGTCAATTTACAAGTATTTTTTTTCAATGCATTTATTTAAAACGATACTTGGAGATCCTCCCATAAAAGGTCAGATTCAGGTATTTCTTGTTAGAGGGTGACAACGCTCTGTGCCTATCTCTCAACTGTGCTGCTGCGTTGTCACCCAAGTGTTTGATGGGGCTACAAGTGACACACACCTATTACACAGGACATGGTCCACTGATGTCCAGGAAACCCTCACAAAAAAATGCCATACAGTCATGTAGACATGAAATGGCTGCAAAAAAGGCTGCAGGAGATTAGAACAAAGGATAAAAAAAAAAGTGGAAAAAAAAAATGTTATTTAAAAAAAATGGAAATTGTTTATGTTGCACAAGGATTTAGGAAACTAAATGTCATCCATTCAGGACTTAAGTCTATTTTAAATAGTTAAATAAAAATGATCAAATCTTAGGCAACTTATCTGCTGTAAAGAAATTTGTGTAATCGATGTGGCGGCTCATTGAGTGTTACACATCACAATATGTTTTCCTCAGTGCATATATATATATATATATATATATATATATATATATATATATATATATATATGTGTGTGTAAAATAGAATATACAGTATATATATAAGATATTATTTCCCTTTTTATATATACATATATATATATATATATATATATATATATATATATAAATGTAAAATAGAATATATATATATATATATACAGTCATGGCCGAAATTGTTGGCACCCTGATATTTCTCCAGGAAATCATGTATTTCTCACGAAACGTATTGCATTAACACATGTTTTGCTATACACATGTTTATCCCTTTGTGTGTATTGGGACAAAACAAAAAAAGGGAGGAAAGAAAGCAAATTCGACATAATGTCACACAAACCTCCAAAAATGGGCTGGACAAAAGTATTGGCACCCTTTCACAACTGCGGATAAATAAGAATGTTACAAGCATGTGATGCTCCTGTAAACTCACCTGGGGCAAGTAACAGGTGTGGGCAATATAGAAATCACACCTGAAAGCAGATAAAAAGGAGAGACGTTCACTTAACCTTTGCATGTGTGTCTGTCTGTGCCACACTAAGCATGGACAACAGAAAGAGGAGACGAGAACTGTCTGAGGACCTGAGAACCAAAATTGTGGCAAAATATCAACAATCTCAAGGTTACAAGTCCATCTCCAGAGAACTAGATTTGCCTTTGTCCACAGTGCGCAACATTATCAAGAAGTTTTGCAACCCATGGCACTGTAGCTAATCTCCCTGGTCGTGGACGGATGAGGAAAATTGATGAAAGATTGCAAACGCAGAATAGTCCGGATGGTGGATAAGCAGCCCCAAACATGTTCCAAAGACATTCAAGCTGTCCTGCAGGCTCAGGGAGCATCAGTGTCAGCGCGAACTATCCGTCGACATTTAAATGAAATGAACGCTATGGCAGGAGACCCAGGAGGACCCCACTGCTGACACAGAGACATAAAAAAGCAAGACTACAGTTTGCCAAAATGTACTTGAGTAAGCCAAAAGCCTTCTGGGAAAACGTCTTGTGGACAGATGAGACCAAGATAGAGCTTTTCGGTAAAGCACATCATTCTACTGTTTACCGAAAACGGAATGAGGCCTACAAAAGAACAAAACACAGTACCTACGGTAAAATATGGTGGAGGTTCAATGATGTTTTGGGGTTGTTTTGCTGCCTCTGGCACTGGGTGCCTTGACTGTGTGCAAGGCATCATGAAATCTGAGGATTACCAAAGGATTTTGGGTCGCACTGTAGGGCCCAGTGTCAGAAAGCTGGGTTTGCGTCCAAGATCCTGGGTCTTCCAGCAGGACAATGACCCCAAACATACGTCAAAAAGCACTCAGAAATGGATGGCAAAGAAGCGCTGGAGAGTTCTGAAGTGGCCAGCAATGAGCCAGATCTAAATCCCATTGAACACCTGTGGAGAGATCTTAAAATTGCTGTTGGGAAAAGGTGTCCTTCCAATAAGAGAGACCTGGAGCTGTTTGCAAAGGAAGAGTGGTCCAAAATTCCGGGTGAGAGGTGTCAGAAGCTTATTGATGGTTATAGGAAGCGACTGATTTCAGTTATGTTTTCCAAAGGGTGTGCAACCAAATATTAAGTTAAGGGTGCCAATACTTTTGTCCAGCCCATTTTTGGGGTTTTGTGTGACATTATGTCATATTTGCTTTTCTGCCTCTGTTTTATATTTGTTCCAATACATACAAAGGGAATAAACATGTGTATAGCAAAACATGTGTTAATGCAATACCTTTTTTGTGTGAAATACTTGATTTTCAGGAAAAATATCAAGGGTGCCAACAATTTCGGCCATGACTGTATATGATATTGCTTCCTTTTTTTATACATATATATATATAATGCCTGTGCTGTCTTATAAATAATTTTGCAATAGTCACTTATTCTCCGAAGGTGTCATCCGAAGATACTCTGCTCTGTCCTACCGCCGTGTCCTACTTCCAGGATGAATGACACCCAGAGTCATTCAAGCCACTTCTTGTAAGCCCACGTAATCATGGACACACCCCTGGGGGTTCATCTTGTTGCCAGTCTGGCCGCCAAGGAGAATGCTGCATAGAGAGTCAATCATATCACTACGTGCTCAACCTGGCGTTGGACATTACGATTTGGTTTGTGTGTGCCATGTAAAGCTCCTGGTCATAAGGCAAGCCCGTGATTTGGCCAAGCCATGGAAAGCTATTCAACACCCTGTTTGGCGGATGTATTACAGCTGTTACTAAAGTATTAAAAAAATGCTCACAAAATTAATTTTTTAATTTTGCAAAAATACTGAGTGGAGGATCAGCAGAGCTGGAGGTTACTATTGAGTGGGGGATCAGCAGAGCTGGGGCTTACTACTGAGCGGGGATCAGCAGAGCTGGGGGTTACTACTGAGTGGGGGATCAGCAGAGCTGGAGGTTACTACTGAGCGGGGATCAGCAGAGCTGGGGGTTACTACTGAGCAGGGATCAGCAGAGCTGGGGGTTACTACTGAGTGGGGGATCAGCAGAGCTGGAGGTTACTACTGAGCGGGGATCAGCAGAGCTGGGGGTACTGCTGAGCAGGGGATCAGCAGAGCTGGAGGTTACTATTGAGTGGGAGATCAGCTGAGCTGGAGGTTACTATTGAGTGGGGGATCAGCAGAGCTGGAGGTTACTATTGAGTGGGGGATCAGCAGAGCTGGAGGTTATTATTGAGTGGGGGATCAGCAGAGCTAGAGGTTACTACAGAGCATGGATCAGCAGAGCTGGGGGTACTGCTGAGCATCAGCAGAGCTGGAGGTTACTACTGAGTGGAGGATCAGCAGAGCTGGAGGTTACTATTGAGTGGGGGATCAGCAGAGCTGGAGGTTACTATTGAGTGGGGGATCAGCAGAGCTAGAGGCTACTACAGAGCAGGGATCAGCAGAGCTGGGGGTACTGCTGAGCATCAGCAGAGCTGGAGGTTACTACTGAGTGGAGGATCAGCAGAGCTAAAGGTTACTATTGAGTGGAGGATCAGCAGAGCTGGGGTTACTACTGAGCGGGGATCAGCAGAGCTGGGGGTTACTACTGACCGGGGCATCAGCAGAGCTGAGAGTATTACTGAGCAGGGCATTTGCTGAACAAGGGTACTATTAAGCTGGGAATCTGCTGAACGATGGTACCAATCAGATGGAGATCTGCTGAACGAGCTTACGAATGAGCTGGGGATCTACTGAGTGGGGGTACTATTGAGCTGAGGTTCTACTAGGCCCCTTTAGAACAAATAGAAAATCAACACACACACACGGCTTCATTAAAGCTTACAAAAAGCATCACCAAAGCACCAAAAGTACATCAATAAAGCATGTTGCAGCAGTAGGCGCTCTAGCATGTGCGGAAGCGGAAACACGTGTAAATGAGCCCTAAGAGCCTCCAATCTTTCAAGCAGTCGGTGGGAATTTGTGACAATTCCACCAAACGTTCCTTTGTAGGGTTAGGCACTGATGTTGTAGGGTTAGGCACTGATGAAGAGATCTGGCTCCCAATCAATTGTTGCTGAGACAGAACTAAGCCCAAGCTATCCCCACCACTTACTCCTCAGATCCTTACACTCTTTCAGGGCCTCTAGCAGAATCTTCACATCCGACACTTCTGAATACCTATGCCCCCCCCCCCCCTCCCCTCAGCTTGCTTTGGTTCAATTAAAGACTCTGACATCACTACTGTGTCCTCTGGTAACATAGGGGCAGGTGAATGGAACCAACACATGCAGAGGGAAACCAGGCATCTAACACACCTCGAAGAGTGTCAGATACGGCGATTGTTCCTGGAGGTTGTAGAGCTGGATGAGGTTCCAGGAAACAAGCGGCTGGATAGGCAAGTATTCATGGCCTAGTTTTGTGGGCTGATTGTTTGGATGCTGTTTTTATTGCCATAATGCCACTAATAGACCTCAGAGGTCACGGTGTGCCTGAGCAGGCAGTAGACCAACCATGGTGAATAGGTTGTGTGGGTTCCACAACAAGCTGAACCTCGAGTGTGAGTCTACGTAGTACAATATACAACCACTGAATGGTAAAACATGAAATCTATTTTTTATGATTTTCCCTAAGTTCCTCTTTCAGATTTGTACCCTTTAAGTTTTTATATTTTACACAACATACTAGCCATTTTGAACTAGAGTTTCTTAAAACCCTAGGGTTCCTCCAGACGTTGCTAGTGGTTCCTTGAACAGCGGTGGATTGACCTTCAGTCTGATGGTGCCTGCATGGTACTGGAGGCAATGACGCTTGACAGAACCAAAGACAATGCAGGAGCCTCTTGTTTATCAGATAGGGTACCATTAATGGTATGGAATGGATTCTTCCCACTGACCACCAATGTAAGGGACATTCTTCCCACTGATCACCAATGTAAGGGACATTCTTCCCACTGACCACCAATGTAAGGGACATTCTTCCCACTGATCACCAATGTAAGGGACATTCTTCCCACTGACCACTAATGTAAGGGACATGCTTCCCACTGACCCCCAATGTAAGGGACATTCTTCCCACCAATGTAAGGGACATTCTTCCCACCGACCACCAATGTAAGGGACATTCTTCCCACTGACCACTAATGAAAGGGACTTTCTTCCCACTGACCACTAATGTAAGGGGCATTCTTCCCACTGACCACCAATGTAAGGGATGTTCTTCCCACTGACCACCAATGTAAAGGATGTTCTTTCCACTGACCACCAATGTAAGGGTCATTCTTCCCACTGACCACCAATGTAAGGGGCATTCTTCCCACTGACCACCAACATAAGGGGCATTCTTCCCACTGACCACCAATGTAGGGAGCATTCTTCCCACTGACCCCCAATGTAAGGAGCATTCTTCCCACTGACCACCAATGTAAGGAACGTTCTTCCCACTGACCACCAATGTAAGGGACGTGCTTCCCACTGGTCACCAATGTAAGGGACATTCTTCCCACTGACCACCAATGTAAGGGGCATTCTTCCCACTGACCACCAATGTAAGGGACATTCTTCCCACTGACCACCAATGTAAGGGACATTCTTCCCACTGACCACCAATGTAAGGGACATTCTTCCCACTGACCACCAATGTAAGGGACATTCTTCCCACTGACCGCCAATGTAAGGGACATTCTTCCCACCGACCACCAATGTAAGGCACATTCTTCATACTGACCACCAATGTAAGGGGCGTTCTTCCCACTGACCACCAATGTAAGGAGCATTCTTCCCAATGATCACCAATGTAAGGAGCTTTCTTCCCACTGATCACCAATGTAAGGAACGTTCTTCCCACTGACCACCAATGTAAGGGACATTCTTCCCACTGGTCACCAATGTAAGGGACATTCTTCCCACTGACCACCAATGTAAGGGACATTCTTCCCACTGGTCACCAATGTAAGGGGCATTCTTCCCACTGACCACCAATGTAAGGGGCATTCTTCCCAGTGACCCCCAATGTAAGGGACATTCTTCCCACTGACCCCCAATGTACTGTAAGGGACATTCTTCCCACTGACCACCAATGTAAGGGGCATTCTTCACACTGACCCCCAATGTACTGTAAGGGACATTCTTCCCACTGACCACCAATGTAAGGGGCATTCTTCACACTGACCCCCAATGTAAGGGACATTCTTCCCACTGACCTCCAATGTACTGTAAGGGACATTCTTCCCACTGACCACCAATGTAAGGGGCATTCTTCACACTGACCCCCAATGTAAGGGACATTCTTCCCACTGACCTCCAATGTACTGTAAGGGACATTCTTCCCACTGACCTCCAATGTACTGTAAGGGACATTCTTCCCACTGACCACCAATGTACTGTAAGGGACATTCTTCCACCTGACCTCCAATGTACTGTAAGGGACATTCTTCCCACTGACCACCAATGTAAGGGACATTCTTCCCACTGACCGCCAATGTAAGGGACATTCTTCCCACTGATCACCAATGTAAGGGACATTCTTCCCACTGACCACCAATGTAAGGGGCATTCTTCCCACTGATCACCAATGTAAGGAACATTCTTCCCACTGACCACCAATGTAAGGGACATTCTTCCCACTGACCACCAATGTAAGGGACATTCTTCCCACTGACCGCCAATGTAAGGGACATTCTTCCCACTGACCACCAATGTAAGGAGCATTCTTCCCACTGACCACCAATATAAGGAGCATTCTTCCCACTGACCACCAATGAAAGGAATCACTATGCTGACCACTAAAAAGGGTCTGTTTTCATTTTCTTTTTGGCCAGTATTGTTCTTTTTATTCATTTGGATTTTTGTGAATATTTCTGACAATAATTTTGTCGGCTAGAAAAAGAGGAATTTAAACCAATTCTCCATCTTGGGTGTTCTGTTCTCTAGGTATGTCCCATTTTTTCTGATATCAGAATATCTAATTCTCACTGATCACCCGAATGTAACAAGACTTGTAGGTATCTTCACTTTTAACAAAGGTTGTCTGAGATCCAAAAATGATTTCAAGGGTTCTGTTGGGTTGGAAAGGTTGAGGATAAACTGCCATATACCTTTCAATCGTCCTAGACTCGAGTATGGAAAAAAAAAATCTCAAGCTTCAGCTTTCATTGCCGCCACTCAGAGCGCGGTGTATTTCCATTCCTATCACAGGATCCCATTTTCCTCCTCGCTGTATGCCGTCCTTCTATTTGGTTTCTCTCCTGCGGCATTCATTTCTGTCCCTCTTCTCTTTCTCGTCACACGTCTGTCTTCCCCGTCAGCCTCTCCTCCCTTCCTCTCATTTCAGCGATCACTCCTGTCAGCATCTGTCTCACACACACGTCTCCCGTCCTTCCCCCCGCAGCGCAATTCCCTTGTCTTCTCAAACATCACACGCGCGTCTGTATATCACACGTCTTCATCTTCCCTCCGGCCCTTTCCTTCGCTGCCGCACTGCCAAGACACACACATGCACACGCAACATACACATTAACATACAAATCCCTCTCCTGTCGTCCTCTGCAGGCGTTTCCGTTCTCCTCCGGCCCCGTACGTCCAAAAATAATCGGGAATGTCAAGCACAGATAAAGCGGTGGGCTGCATCGGGAGGATAACCCTTCGTCTCTACTATGGGCAAAAGAAAAATCACATCTAAGACTCATTCACACTTTTGGGGGACAGTAAAACTCCGTGGTCAGCTGCGGTTTTACCACACTCCCCCAGAAAAGGCAACGGCAGGGGGTGTAAACATGGAAATATAGCCTGAATAATAGAGCACACAGCATTTAGGGGGTTAAAATGGGCTTTGAGAAATCGCCTTCTCCTCTAAATGTTGCGCCGTCGTGCAGTTGGGGGGGCAGTTACAGAATGGCCCCATTCACTTGAATGGGTTGCGTTTGGTGGGCGGTCTTACCCGTCGAACTCAGGCTTCATGCTTTATTATTAGGGGTATAATAATACCCAATCGAGTGAATGGAGACGCCCTGCAACTGCCCCATAACTGCATGATGGCGCAGCATTTAGGGGGATAAAACAGGCAGTGAAGAATTGCCTCTTCACTGCCAGTTTCAACCCCCTAAATGTAGCGCCATCGCGCAGTTGGAGGGGCAGTTACAGAGTGGCCCCATGCTTTATTATTAGGGGTAAAATAATATGAGCCAATCGAGTGAATGGGGTTGCCCTACAACTGCCCCATAACTGCACAATAACGCAGCATTTAGGGGGATAAAACAGGCAGTGAAGAATTGCCTCTTCACTGCCTGTTTCAACCCCCTAAATGTAGCGCCATCGCGCAGTTGAGGGGGGCAGTTACAGAGTGGCCCCATTCACTTGAATGGGTTGTGTTTGGTGGGCGGTCTTACCCGTCGAATCCAGGCTTCATGCTTTATTATTAGGGGTATAATAATACGACCCAATCGAGTGAATGGGGCCGCCCTGCAACTGTCCCATAACTACGTGATGGCGCAGCATTTAGGGGGAAAAAACAGGCAGTGAAGAATTGCCTCTTCACTGCCTGTTTTACCCCTTAAATGTTGCGCCATCACACAATTGGGGGGAAGTTGCATAGTGGCCCCATTCACTTGAATGGGTTGCGTTTGGCTGGCGGTCCTACTCATCGAACGCACGCTTCATGCTTTATTATTAGGGGTAAAACAATATGACCCAATCAAGTAGATTAGGGCCGCCCTGCAACTGCCTCATAATTGCATGATAGCACAGCATTCAGGGTGATAAAAGGCACTGAAGAATTGCCTCCTAACTGCTTGTTTTAACCCCTTAAATGTTACGCCATCACGCAATTGGGGGGAAGTTGCAGAATGGCCCCATTCACTTGAATGGGTTGCGTTTTGCTGGCAGACTTACCCATTGAACGCACGCTTCGTGCTTTATCAGGGATAAAATAATACGACCCAATGTAGTGAAAGGGGCCGCCCTGCAACTGCCCCATAACTGCGTGATGGCGCAGCATTTAGGGGGGTTAAAAATGAATGTCCTCTTCACCGCCTGTCACAAAAGGTATCCAAGAGCGTATCGCTTTGCAGAGGAGCGGCAGTCCTTGTCACACATAGGGCTCGTTCACACTTAAGGCAGCCCTCGCCGCCTCTCTGAAAAGTGGTCTGCGGTGGATCGCTTTTTGGAAGGCATTTGACAGGCGGCTGGGAGGCAATGTGTCCCCTCTTCCCTGCCATTTTTTAACCATGAAAAGTCTGCACCACCACCCTTTGCACCCTCAAGACTTTGCAACTGCCCCTCAAGATGGCGGAGCCGGGGATCCACAGCCCAATGAAGAACCGGCTCTGGGTAAGACATAACTGGACTTCAAGGGCTGGTAAGATCTTTTTTTGATAAATGTCAACAAGTACAGTATTTGTAGTTTCTTTGTTACTTGTTCAGACACGTCCTGTTCTGGGGTGTCACCTGTCTCCCAAATACGCTCCAATGTTGTCACCCGGTCACATGTGCCCCTGGTGGAGACTACAAACGGCTTCGCTGTCACACATTACACAGGCATGGTCCTTGTTAGAATGCCCATTTGGAGATCAGTTAAAACCCCCCAACATTCTAGAGACCTTGGAGAATAAAATGATGGTGGTTGAATTTGTCACATGAGATTAGCACACGTTTATGAAATGCAAACTATCAGAACGTTACGTTCAGTGCGCACAATATCAATACAATAACCATTTTTTTGGGTAAAATATAAAAGATGAGGTTGCAACGAGTAAATAGATACCAAACATGTCAAACCTTAAAACTTCCATTAAAAGGCAACAACCCTTTGGCACCCAAAATTTTCCATAGGAGACACAAACGTTCCTACAGGCCATCAGGTTGGAGTTGCTGGCGATGATTGGCCAAGAATTGCCGCTCTCACCTCGACTTTCCCAGCTACACAGCGCAACCATCGTCTAGGTGCAAGCCACACCTACTGCATGCATTCAAGTTCTACGTGGGGGGTGGGGGGACATTAAAATTGTTTTTTTACACTCAACTTTATTACTATCACATAGGGGGCCAACAGACCCTCTGCCTTCCCTGCACTCCATTGAAGGCAATGGAGCCCAGATTGTTTATTTATTTAGGTATTTATTTTAATTATTATTATTTTTATTGTTATGGAAATTCCAGCAGCTCACAGCTATATTTTGCCTTCTTTGGTTCCTCTATTCTCATCATAATGAAATCATTTAATAATAACAAATTTTTTTTTACATAAAAAAATAATTATTTTATACTATAATAATTTAACAATAATATTATTGCTATTATTATTATTATTATTGTTAACTACTTGCCTACCGGGCGCTTAAACCCCCTTCTTTACCAGGCCAATTTTCAGCTTGATTGACAATTGCGCGGTCATGCAAGATTGTACCCATATGACATTTTTATCATTTTTTTCTCACAAATAGAGCTTTCTGTTGGTGGTATTTAATCGCCGCTGGGCACTTTACGTTTTGCAAACAGGTAATTTTTCTTCTTCACTGATGTGCGTTGATGAGGCAGCACTGATGGGCACTGATAGGCACCACTGAAGGTCACTGATAGACAGCACTAATGAGGTGGCACGGATAGGCGACACTGATAGGCAGCACTAATGAGGTGTCATGGATAGGCGGCACTGATGATGGGTACTGATAGACAGCACTGATAGGTGGCCCTGACTGGCATCACTGCTGGGCATTGACTGCACAACTGCTGGGCACTGAGTGGCACAATCGCTGGGCACTGACTGGTGGCACTGACTGGCAGCACTGCTGGGCTGCACTGCTGGGCACTGGTGGGTGGCACTGGTGGGCACTGGTGGGTGGCACTGGTGGGCACAGGTGGGTGGCACTGCTGGGTGGCACTGGTGGCCACTGCTGGGTGGCACAGGTGGGCGGAACTGGTGGGTGGCACTGCTGGGCACCGATCATCAGGGCACTGATCATCAGTGCCGATCCCCGCTCTGACAACTGCTGGTTCTCGGCAGTACTTTCCTCACGATCTGACAGTGTGAGGAAAGTGCAGCCGAGAACCGGCAATTGCATTTCCCGGTGATCAGTGTGTCATTGGACACGGCTGATCACGTGGTAGAAGGCCGCTGTGATTGGCCTTTTACCACAACACGTGATCAGCTGTGTCCGTAGGACACACGATCACGGAGATCCCCGGGGGAGCGCAGGAGAGCGCGTTCTGGGAGGACGCCATATGACGCCCTCCCTGAATTGGCCGGCCGCAGTGTAGCTGTCATTCGGCTATCTGCGGTTGGCAACTAGTTAATTATTATTTCATGATTCAATTATTAATATTATCAGGGATTTTTGTTGTCAGAGAAAAGGTACAGGAACACCTCTCTTCTGAGTCACCCCTTGTCTCCACCCCCTACCAATCTTCGAGCACTGTCTTTGGTTCCACCCCTTACCCACCTCTGAGCAACGTCTCTTGGTTTCACCCCTTGCCCACCTCTGAGCAACATCTCTTGGTTTTACCCCTTGCCCACTTCTATGCAATGGTCCTTGATTCCGCCCCTTACCCACCTCTGAGCAACGTTCCTTTGTTCCACCCCCTACCCGCCTCTGAGCAACGTTCCTTTGTTCCACCCCCTACCCACCTCTGAGCAATGTCTCTTGGTTTCACCCCTTGCCCACCTCTGAGCAACATCTCTTGGTTTCACCCCTTGCCCACTTCTATGCAACGTTCCTTGGTTCCGCCCCTTACCCACCTCTGAGCAACGCCCCTTGGTACCACCCCCTACCCACCTCTGAGCAACGTCCCTTGGTACCACCCCCTACCCACCTCTGAGAAACGTCCCTTGGTTCCACCCCTTACCCACTTCTATGCAATGACCCTTGGTTTCATCCCTTATCACCTCTGAGCAAAGTCCCTTGATTCCACCCCCTACCCACCACTGAGCAACGTCCCTCGGATCCACCACTGAGCAACGTCTCTTGGTTTCATCCCTTACCCACCACTGAGCAACACCCCTTGGTTCCACCCTTTACCCACCTCTGAGCAACGTCCCTTGGTTCCACCCTTTACCCACCTCTATGCAACGTCCCTTGGTTCCACCCCTTACTCACCTCTGAGCAACGTCCCTTGGTTCCACCCCCTACCCACCTCTGAGCAACATCTCTTGGTTTCATCCCTTACTCACCTCTAAGCAACGTCCCTTGGCTCCACGCCCCACCCACCGCTGAGCAACGTCCCTTGGTTCTACCCACTGCTGAGCAACGTCCCTTGGTTCCACCCCCTAGCCACCTCTGAGCAACGTCTCTTGGTTTCATCCCTTGCCCACCTCTGAGCAACACCCCTTGGTTCCACCCTTTACCCACCTCTGAGCAACGTCTCTTGGTTTCATCCCTTGCCCACCTCTGAGCAACACCCCTTGGTTCCACCCTTTACCCACCTCTGAGCAACGTCTCTTGGTTTCATCCCTTGGATCCCTCCCTGCAACAATTGACCCCCTAGCAACAAAAGACCCCCCCCAGCTACAATGGACCCCGCCACAACATTGGACTCCCCCAGCAACAATGGATCCACAATGGACGCCTCCAGCAACAATGCACCCCACCACAACAACGGACTCCCCCAGCAACAATGGACCACGCCACAACAACGGACTCCCCCAGCAACAATGGACCCCGCCACAACAATGGACTCCCCCAGCTACAATGGACCCTGCCACAACAATGGACTCCCCCAGCTACAATGGACCCTGCCACAACAACAGACCCCCAGCAACAATGGACCCCGCCACAACAATGGACTCCCCCAGCAACAATGGACCCTGCCACAACAAAAGACTCCCCCAGCAACAATGGACCCGCCACAACAATGGACTCCACCAGCAACAATGGACCCTGCCACAACAAAGGACTCTGCCAGCAACAATGGACCCCGCCACAACAACCGACTCCACCAGCAACAATAGACCCCGCCACAACAACAGACTCCCCCAGCAACAATGGACCCCGCCACAACAACGGACTCCCCCAGCAACAATGGACCCCGCCACAACAATGGACTCCCGCAGCTACAATGGACCCCACCACAACAATGGACTCCCCCAGCAACAATGCACCCTGCCACAACAAAGGACTCCCCCAGCAACAATGGACCCCGCCACAACGGACTCCATCAGCAACAATGGCCCCGCCACAACAATGGACTCCATCAGCAACAATGGACCCTGCCACAACAATGGACTCCACCAGCTACAATGGACCCCGCCACAACGGATTCCACCAGCAACAATGGACCCGCCACAACAATGGACTCCACCAGCTACAATGGACTTCACCAGCTACAATGGACCCTGCCACAACAACGGACTCCACCAGCTACAATGGACCCTGCCACAACAACGGACTCCACCAGCTACAATGGACCCAGCCACAACAATGGACCAATGGACCCCGCCACAACATTGGATTCCCCCAGCAACAAAGGACCTCACCACAACAAAATACCACCCCAGCAACAATAGATCCACCCTAGCAACAATAGATCCCCCCAGCAGCAATAACAAATCTCCCAGCAGCTAGTATCAATAGACCTCTCCCTCAACAGTACAATAGACCTCCCCAGCAACAAGAGATCCCATGCAAAAATAGATCCCCTCCAGCAACAATAGACCCTCCAGCACACCCCTTGCCATTACGTACATTCAGTGCTGGAGGTGTCAGAACTGCGTTCCCGCGCGTTCCTGCTGAAAAAAGCCCTAATTATCATTAATATTATATTATTATTATTAATAATAAAAAAATAAAGCAACAATAAACACCAATAAAAATAATAATAATAAAGTAATAATAATGAAATAATAATCTGTTTATTTAAATGAAAACTTATTATTATTATTAGTATTTGTAACTATTTAATTTTGTTTATTTTTATTAATATTATTATTAATGATTATAAAAAATAATAAAGCAATATTAAATGCCAAAAACAATAATAAAAATGTAAAAATAATTAAATCAATTTATTTAAATGAAAACTTATTATTTGTAACTATTTAATTATGTTTATTTTTAATAATATTATTATTAATGATTATAAAAAATAATAAAGCAATAATAAATGCCAAAAACAATAATAAAAATGTAAAAATAATGAAATAATCAATTTATTTAAATGAAAACTTATTATTATTTGTAACTATTTAATTATGTTTATTTTTAATATTATTATTAATGATTATAAAAAATAATAAAGCAATAATAAATGCCAAAAACAATAATAAAAATGTAAAAATAATGAAATAATCAATTTATTTAAATGAAAACTTATTATTATTATTTGTAACTATTTAATTATGTTTATTTTTATTAATATTATTATTAATGATTATAAAAAATAATAAAGCGATAATAAATGCCAAAAATATTATTATTAATGATTATAAAAAATAATAAAGCGATAATAAATGCCAAAAACAATAATAAAAATGTAAAAATAATGAAATAATCAATTTATTTAAATGAAAACTTATTATTATTATTATTTGTAACTATTTAATTATGTTTATTTTTATTAATATTATTATTAATGATTATGAAAAATAATAAAGCAATAATAAATGCCAAAAACAATAATAAAAATGTAAAAATAATGAAATAATCAATTTATTTAAATGAAAACTTATTATTATTATTTGTAACTATTTAATTATGTTTATTTTTATTAATATTATTATTAATGATTATAAAAAATAATAAAGCGATAATAAATGCCAAAAACAATAATAAAAATGTAAAAATAATGAAATAATCAATTTATTTAAATGAAAACTTATTATTATTATTTGTAACTATTTAATTATGTTTATTTTTATTAATATTATTATTAATGATTATAAAAAATAATAAAGCGATAATAAATGCCAAAAACAATAATAAAAATGTAAAAATAATGAAATAATCAATTTATTTAAATGAAAACTTATTATTATTATTTGTAACTATTTAATTATGTTTATTTTTATTAATATTATTATTAATGATTATAAAAAATAATAAAGCGATAATAAATGCCAAAAACAATAATAAAAATGTAAAAATAATGAAATAATCAATTTATTTAAATGAAAACTTATTATTATTATTATTTGTAACTATTTAATTATGTTTATTTTTCTTAATATTATTATTAATGATTATGAAAAATAATAAAGCAATAATAAATGCCAAAAACAATAATAAAAATGTAAAAATAATGAAATAATCAATTTATTTAAATGAAAACTTATTATTATTATTTGTAACTATTTAATTATGTTTATTTTTATTAATATTATTATTAATGATTATAAAAAATAATAAAGCGATAATAAATGCCAAAAACAATAATAAAAATGTAAAAATAATGAAATAATCAATTTATTTAAATGAAAACTTATTATTATTATTTGTAACTATTTAATTATGTTTATTTTTATTAATATTATTATTAATGATTATAAAAAATAATAAAGCGATAATAAATGCCAAAAACAATAATAAAAATGTAAAAATAATGAAATAATCAATTTATTTAAATGAAAACTTATTATTATTATTTGTAACTATTTAATTATGTTTATTTTTATTAATATTATTATTAATGATTATAAAAAATAATAAAGCGATAATAAATGCCAAAAACAATAATAAAAATGTAAAAATAATGAAATAATCAATTTATTTAAATGAAAACTTATTATTATTATTTGTAACTATTTAATTATGTTTATTTTTATTAATATTATTATTAATGATGATAAAAAATAATAAATACCAAAAACAATTATAAAAATGTAAAAATAATGAAATAATAATCAATTTATTTAAATGAAAACTTTACATTTTAATGGAAGCCCTTCTGCCTTCTCTGCACTCCCTCGCCTGGAGGTAATGGAGCACAGATCCAGGATCAGTGAATGGACGATGGCTGGTTTCACCTACCAACACCCGCCATGCTGGTCCCACCCAGTTCCAGAGGTGGGACAGCAGAGACAGACGGATGGGGGAGTGGTACCTTGGGGGGGGGGGGGTGAAAGTGATCTGGTGGCTTTACAGCCCTCTGAATCTCTTCTACCTGAAAGCCCATAACCAGCTGAACAAATTTAAACACCCTCCGAGAGGGTGTTTAAGACTCGCCTTCCACCAGCCGCCATTATTTATAAACGGCCCTCATACAAGCGATTATTCATTCCCCAGTATTTCCAAACTAACATGGACAAGCTGCATCTTGTAGCAACCCTCTGGCCGGGAATCAGCCAAATCCGAGGGATTCTGAATCCAGCAAATGATCCGGCTCTCCGCTTCTTGTAATCATCCTCATTAAGGTACATATGGACACAGCAGCTACATTAGCATTTGGGAGGTCAAGTGGTTCAAAGTTGTTTAACTCACCAACTTCTGACACCTGAGATTTGTGAATCATTCCTCCCGTCCAAGTTTTAGCCACCAGGTTTGCTCACTGCGGTGCAGATAATTAAATCGGACAGAACCATTTCAAAACAATTACTTGTCAGGAATCTCGGGGTCAAAAGAAATCTATTTCCATTAAGGAACCCTTCCCACGCAACACGAGGCTTCTACCGAGTCTAATATCCTACGGCAATAGAAGGCGGCGGAAACAAAAGCAGCTTCTCCTCCAGCCCGACGCAAAGATGACCTTTATGTTCCATTAAAAGCAAATAAACCGATATTCCTCCGGCATGACCAGGATTGTATCAGACTTTGCAGCCAATTCAGAAGGTGGAGGAACCGGCGGGAACGTACCAATATTAATAATCAATTCGGAAAGTATTTGGTTGGCTTTTTTTTTTCTTTTTTAAATCAGAGAAAACAAGCCAATGCGTTTTGGGGCTTTAAGAACTTTCTCTTCATCGGAGTTAAAAACCCATCATAATGAAATAGGAATTTAATAATAAAATCATAATGTTATATAATAGTAATAATAATAACAACAATATTATTATTGCTATTATTTTCAATTATTTCATCATTATTATTATTAGTAGTATTAATAATAATACTAATAATAATAAAATAATAAACACCAACAATAATAATAATGCAATAATAAATACTGACAATGATACTAATAATAACAATATTATTATTGCTATTATTTGTAATTATTTCATTATTGTTATTATTGTTATTATTATTAATAATAATAAAAAAAATAAATACCAACAATAATAATAATGCAATAAAAAAAACTGACAATGATACTAATAATAACAACAATATTATTATTGCTATTATTTGTAATTATTTCATTATTATTAATAATAATAATAAAAATAATAATAAATATCAACAATAATAATAATAATTCAATAATAAATACCAACAATGATATTCTGAAAGTATTTGGTTGTTTTTTTTTCTTTTTTAAATCAGAGAAAACAAGCCAATGCGTTTTGGGGCTTTAAGAACTCTCTTCATCGGAGTTAAAAACCCATCATAATGAAATAGGAATTTAATAATAAAATCATAATGTTATATAATAGTAATAATAATAATAACAACAATATTATTATTGCTATTATTTTTAATGATTTCATTATTATTATTATTAGTAGTAGTATTAATAATAATACTACTACTAATAATAATAATAATAAAATAATAAACACCAACAATAATAATAATAATGCAATAATAAATACCGACAATGATACTAATAATAACAATATTATTATTGCTATTATTTGTAATTATGTAATTATTATTATTATTAATAATAATAATAAAAAAAATTCAATAATAATAATAATTCAATAATAAATACCAACAATGATATTCTGAAAGTATTTGGTTGTTTTTTTTTTTTCTTTTTTAAATCAGAGAAAACAAGCCAATGCGTTTTGGGGCTTTAAGAACTTTCTCTTCATCGGAGTTAAAAACCCATCATAATTATTATTATTATTATACAGTATTTATATAGCGCCAAAGGGTATGCTCAGCGCTGTACAGTAGCAAGGGGGACAGAACATGAGACAAGACGGTAACAATACACTACACGAGGGGTTCGAGGGCCCTGCTCTTTCAAGCTTACAATCTAGGATCCTTACAATCGATAATGAAATAGGAATTTAATAATAAAATCATAATGTTATATAATAGTAATAATAATAATAATAACAACAACAATATTATTATTGCTATTATTTTTAATGACTTCATTATTATTATTATTAGTAGTAGTAGTATTAATAATAATAATAATAATAATAAACACCAACAATAATAATAATGTAATAATAAATACCGACAATGATACTAATAATAACAACAATATTATTATTGCTATTATTTGTTATTATTTCATTATTATTATTATTATTATTATTATTATTAATAATAATAATAATAATAATAATTAAAAAAATAATAAATATCAACAATAATAATAATAATTCAATAATAAATACCAACAATGATATTCTGAAAGTATTTGGTTGTTTTTTTTTTTCTTTTTTAAATCAGAGAAAACAAGCCAATGCGTTTTGGGGCTTTAAGAACTTTCTCTTCATCGGAGTTAAAAACTCATCATAATGAAATAGGAATTTAATAATAAAATCATAATGTTATATAATAGTAATAATAATAATAATAACAACAATATTGTTATTGCTATTATTTTTAATGATTTCATCATTATTATTATTAGTAGTATTAATAATAATACTACTAATAATAAAATAATAAACACCAACAATAATAATAATTAGAGATGAGCGAATTTCTCAAAAATTCGATTCGGCTGATTCGGCGAATTCCAGTGTGAAATTCGATTCGATGCGAATTTCTTCGCTACGAAGATGACTTATAAAAAGGGTTTCTAGGCTTCAGAGAGCCTTTAAATTAGTGCAGAACACTGTACCTTTAATTTAAATGCCCTTGGAGATGAGGAAAGAGAAGGAGAAGGAGAAGGATGAGAAGAAGGAGAAGGATGAGAAGAAGGAGAAGGAGAAGGATGAGAAGAAGGAGAAGGAGAAGGATGAGAAGAAGGAGAAGGAGAAGGATGAGGAGAAGGAGAAGGATGAGAAGAAGGAGAAGGATGAGAAGAAGGAGAAGGAGAAGGATGAGAAGAAGGAGAAGGATGAGAAGAAGGAGAAGGAGAAGGATGAGAAGATGGAGAAGGAGAAGGATGAGAAGAAGGAGAAGGAGAAGGATGAGAAGAAGGAGAAGGAGAAGGATGAGAAGAAGGAGAAGGATGAGGAGAAGGAGAAGGATGAGAAGAAGGAGAAGGATGAGAAGAAGGAGAAGGATGAGAAGAAGGAGAAGGAGAAGGAGAAGGAAAAGCAGAAGGAGAAGGATGAGAAGAAGGAAAAGGAGAAGGATGAGAAGATGGAGAAGGAGAAGGATGAGAAGAAGGAGAAGGAGAAGGATGAGAAGAAGGAGAAGGATGAGAAGAAGGAGAAGGATGAGAAGATGGAGAAGGAGAAGGATGAGAAGAAGGAGAAGGAGAAGGATGAGAAGAAGGAGAAGGAGAAGGATGAGAAGAAGGAGAAGGAGAAGGATGAGAAGAAGGAGAAGGAGAAGGATGAGAAGAAGGAGAAGGAGAAGGATGAGAAGAAGGAGAAGGAGAAGGATGAGAAGAAGGAGAAGGAGAAGGATGAGAAGAAGGAGAAGGATGAGAAGAAGGAGAAGGAGAAGGATGAGAAGAAGGAGAAGGAGAAGGATGAGAAGAAGGAGAAGGATGAGAAGAAGGAGAAGGATGAGAAGAAGGATGAGAAGAAGGATGAGAAGAAGGAGAAGGATGAGAAGAAGGACAGTTCTGTGACAGTTTCTGTCTATATCTGACAGTTCTGGGACATTCACTCCATACAGCTGTTTCAACCGCTGTATGGAGGGAATGTCATAGAACTGTCAGAAATAGACTATTAATGACAGTTCTGGGACTGTCCTTCCATGCAGCGGTTGAAACATTGTATGTATTTGTTTCCATAAATGGATCCATTTATGGAAACAAATAGATACAATGTTTCAACCGCTGTATGGAAGGACAGTCCCAGAACTGTCATTAATAGTCTATTTCTGACAGTTCTATGACATTCCCTCCATACAGCGGTTGAAACAGCTGTTTGGAGTGAATGTCCCAGAACTGTCAGAAATAGACTATTTATGACAGTTCTGGGACTGTCCTTCCATACAGCGGTTGAAACATTGTATCTATTTTTTTCCATAAATGACATTCTGCAGATACACTTAGAGGAGCGCTGCAGATACACTTTTTGCCGGCTTGGAATTAATCTTATTTTCATCCTACTTCTTCTTCTTCATCCTCATCCTCATAAGAAGAAAAAGAAGAAGTAGGATGAAAATAAGAATAATTCCAAGCCGGCAAAAAGTGTATCTGCAGCGCTCCTCTAAGTGTATCTGCAGAATGTCATTTATGGAAAAAAATAGATACAATGTTTCAACCGCTGTATGGAGTGAATGTCCCAGAACTGTCATAAATAGTCTATTTCTGACAGTTCTGGGACATTCACTCCATACAGCTGTTTCAACCGCTGTATGGAGGGAATGTCATAGAACTGTCAGAAATAGACTATTTATGACAGTTCTGGGACTGTCCTTCCATACAGCGGTTGAAACATTGTATGTATTTGTTTCCATAAATGGATCCATTTATGGAAACAAATACATACAATGTTTCAACCGCTGTATGGAAGGACAGTCCCAGAACTGTCATTAATAGTCTATTTCTGACAGTTCCATGACATTCCCTCCATACAGCGGTTTCCGGCAAAAGGTGTATGTGCAGAGTTCCTCTATTCTGCAGATACACTTAGAGGAGCTCTGCAGATACACTTAGAGGAGCTCTGCACATACACTTTTTGCCGGCTTGGAATTATTCTTATTTTCATCCTACTTCTTCTTCTTCTTCTTCTTCTTCTTCATCCTCATCCTCATCCTCTTCTTCTTCTTCTGAGGATGAGGATGAGGATGAAGAAGAAGAAGAAGAAGTAGGATGAAAATAAGATTAATTCCAAGCCGGCAAAAAGTGTATGTGCAGAGCTCCTCTAAGTGTATCTGCAGAATAGAGGAACTCTGCACATACACTTTTTGCCGGCTTGCAATTATTCTTATTTTCATCCTACTTCTTCTTCTTCTTCTTCATCCTCTTCTTCTTCTTCTGAGGATGAGGATAAAGAAGAAGAAGAAGAAGAAGAAGTAGGATGAAAATAAGATTAATTCCAAACAGGCAAAAAGTGTATGTGCAGAGCTCCTCTAAGTGTATCTGCAGAATAGAGGAACTCTGCACATACACTTTTTGCCGGCTTGGAATTATTCTTATTTTCATCCTACTGCTTCTTCTTCTTCTTCATCCTCATCCTCATCCTCAGAAGAAGAGGATGAGGATGAGGATGAAGAAGAAGAAGAAGAAGTAGGATGAAAAGAAGAATAATTCCAAGCCGGCAAAAAGTGTATGTGCAGAGTTCCTCTATTTCTGACAGTTCTCTGACAGCTTCTTCACATGTACAGCGGTTGAAACATCTGTATCCTACATGTAAACTAATAGATACAATGTTTCAACCGCTAAACATGTGTTCCTTCTGTCAGAGAACTGTCAGAAATAGCGGAGCTCACTGCAGGGACACTTTTGCCGGCTGATCGGGAAATGTTCGATTCGCGCACCCGAAGTAGGCAAAATTTCGGTTTCGCCGCGAATCGAATATTTCCTGAAATTCGACTCGAATTCCGGTTCGCCTGGTTCGATTCGCTCATCTCTAATAATAATGCAATAATAAACACCGACAATTATACTAATAACAACAACAATATTATTATTGCTATTATTTGTAATTATTTCATTATTATTATTATTATTATTATTATTATTATTAATAATAATAAAAATAATAAACATCAACAATAATAATTCAATAATAAATACCAGCAATGATATTCTGAAAGTATTTGGTTGTTTTTTTTTTCTTTTTTAAATCAGAGAAAACAAGCCAATGCGTTTTGGGGCTTTAAGAACTTTCTCTTCATCGGAGTTAAAAACCCATCATAATGAAATAGGAATTTAATAATAAAATCATAATGTTATATAATAGTAATAATAATAACAACAATATTATTATTGCTATTATTTTTAATGATTTCATTATTATTATTCATAATAATACTAATAATAATATTAATAATAAAATAATAATAAACACCAACAATAATAATAATGCAATAATAAATACCAACAATGATACTAATAATAACAAAATTATTATTGCTATTATTTGTAATTATTTCATTATTATTATTATTATTATTATTATTAATAATAATAATAATAATAAAATAAACACCAACAATAATAATAATGCAATAATAAATACCAACAATTATACTAATAACAATATTATTATTGCTATTATTTGTAATTATTTCATTATTATTATTATTATTATTATTATTATTATTATTAATAATAATAATAAAAAAATAATAAATATCAACAATAATAATAATTCAATAATAAATACTAACAATGATAATAACAAAAATATTATTATTGCTATTATTTTTAATTATTTCATTATTATTATTTTTATTAATAATAAAATAATAAACACCAACAATAATAATAATAATGCAATAATAAATACCAGCAATAATAATAATTCATATGATTATTATTGTTAATAATATTATTACTATTAAAAATGATAAATACCATAGTGATAAATACAATATTATTTTGCCTTGCCTGTTTGCTCCATCCTCATAATAATGAAATAATAATTCAATACAATACAAATTATTAATATTATTTACCAATAATATTATTATTGCTATTATTTTTATTTCATTATTATTATTATTATTATTAATATTAATAATAATAATAATAATAATAATAATAATGCCCGACCTAATTTAGATCCAGTGATATCATCACTGTATCTCTGTGCTTCTCTATGCAATGCCAACAGATGACAGCTGCCTGGCTATATTTTGTCTTCCCTGGTTCCTACATCCTCATCATAATAAAATAATCATTTTAAATCTTGATGATAATAATTTAACAAGAATAATAATATTATTGTGATTATTTGTAAATATTTAATTATGTTTTTTATTATTATTATTATTATTATTATTATCATTATTGATGATAAAAAAAAATAAAGCAGTAATGAATACCAAAAATATTAATAAAAATGTAAAAATAATGAAATAATCAATTTATTTAAATGAAAATGTATTATTATTATTCGTAACTATTTAATTATGTTTATCTTTATTAATATTATTATTAATGATGATAAAAAATAATAACACAATGATAAATACCAAAAACAATAATACAAATGTAAAAATAATGAAATAATAATCAATTTATTTAAATAAAAACTTATTACTATTATTATTTGCAACTATTTAATTCTGTTTAATTTTATTAATATTATTATTATTGATAAAAAATAATAAAGCAGTAATAAATACCAAGAATAATTATAAAAATGTAAAAATAATGAAATAATAACCAATTTATTTAAATAAAAACATACTATTATTATTATTCGTAACTATTTAATTATGTTTATCTTTATTAATATTATTATTAATGATGATAAAAAATAATAAAGCAATGATAAATACCAAAACAATAATACAAATGTAAAAATAATGAAATACTAAGCAATTTATTTAAATGAAAACTTATTACTATTATTATTTGCAACTATTTAATTCTGTTTATTTTGATTAATATTATTATTGATGATAAAAAATAATAAAGCAGTAATAAATACCAAAAATAAGAATATAAAATGTAAAAATAATGAAATAATCAATTTATTTAAATGAAAACTTATTACTATTATTATTTGCAACTATTTAATTCTGTTTATTTTTATTAATATTAATATTATTATTGATGATAAAAAATAATAAAGCAGGAATAAATACCAAAAATAATAATAAAAATGTAAAAATAATGAAATAATAATCAATTTATTTAAATGAAAACTTATTACTATTATTATTTGCAACTATTTAATTCTGTTTATTTTGATTAATATTATTATTATTGATGATAAAAAATAATAAAGCAGTAATAAATACCAAAAATAATAATAAAAATTTAAAAATAATGAAATAATAACCAATTTATTTAAATGAAAACATATTAGTATGATTATTTGTAACTATTTAATTATGTTTATCTTTATTAATATTATTATTAATGATGATAAAAAATAATAAAGCAATGATAAATACCAAAAATAATATTACAAATTTAAAAATAATGAAATAATAACCAATTTATTTAAATGAAAACATATTAGTATTATTATTCGGAACTATTTAATTATGTTTATCTTTATTAATATTATTATTAATGATGCTAAAAAATATAAAACATTGATAAATACCAAAAACAATAATACAAATGTAAAAATAATGAAATAATAACCAATTTATTTAAATGAAAACATATTAGTAATATTCGTAACTATTTAATTATGTTTATCTTTATTAATATTATTATTAATGATGATAAAAAATAATAAAGCAATGATAAATACCAAAAACAATAATACAAATGTAAAAATAATGAAATAATAATCAATTTATTTAAATTAAAACTTATTACTATTATTATTTGCAACTATTTAATTCTGTTTATTTTTATTAATATTATTATTATTATTGATGATAAAAAATAATAAAGCAGTAATAAATACCAAAAATAATAATAAAAATGTAAAAATAATGAAATAATAACCAATTTATTTAAATGATGTTTATCTTTTTTAATATTATTATTAATGATGATAAAAAATAATAAAGCAGTAATAAATACCAAGAATAATAATAAAAATGTAAACATAATGAAATAATAACCAATTTATTTAAATGAAAACATATTATTAGTAACTATTTAATTATGTTTATCTTTATTAATATTATTATTAATGATGATAAAAAATAATAAAGCAATGATAAATACCAAAAATAATAATACAAATGTAAAAATAATGAAATACTAATCAATTTATTTAAATGAAAACTTATTACTATTATTATTTGCAACTATTTAATTCTGTTTATTTTGATTCATATTATTATTATTATTGATGATAAAAAATAATAAAGCAGTAATAAATACCAAAAATAATAAGAAAAATGTAAAAATAATGAAATAATAATCAATTTATTGAAATGAAAACTTTCCATTTTCATTTAATAAAAATGTAAAAGTCAGCATTATCCAATAAAACAACACAAAGCTGCATATAAACGGGTAAAGATATGCAGTAAACCCCTTGAAATACGTGAATAATAACTGCAGTGCAGCAATTATTATTCACGTTACCATTTTCATTACCCAACTTGTGGGAAGTTCACAGTGTGCAGTGAAATCAGAGGGATTTCAGTCCAGGAGAGGAGGCGGTTCAACTGTGCAATAAGTGAAGGGAGGCCGGAAATCAGATTTATATCGACCCCACTCTAGCACGATAAAAAAAAAAAAAATGGCTTGTGCGCGTCAGTGTGCTTTTGCTATAATATATATATACCCCCAGGCAGTATACACAAATGTCTTAATTATGCAGCGCGGTACAATAGATGATTTTCTGTCGGATTTTCTGGTCTACACAGTTTCTAAGGTAGAGGAAACACGAGACAATCAGAAATAAATACAGCTCACACTGTTGTAAAATATATGTGGGGATCTCACACTTTCAGGAAGATATCTTCTACTGAAATCAATTAAGATCAATTCACACCTCTGAGTGCAATTTGTAGCAATTCACACCACGTTGTTTCGTTCTGCAAAATTCCCGCTCTGCCGTTACCGCTGAGCCGGGTGCAATTGTGGAACCGGAATATCATTTTACTATGATTGTAGCATGGACTCGCACAGATCGCCGTGTGTTCGCTACATTCCCAGGGCTGGGCTGCCTTTCATGTGACGTGTGAGGAGTCTGTAGAAATGTGAATGTGCTCATAGACAAGTCATAACTTACGGCAAAAGGCCAAACGGTAATATCACCAGCACACAATCTGCACCGTTGAGGCACCCTTTTTAGTTGACTTGTCCCCTCATTAGCTGATTTGCCCTTTTGTTAGTTGACTTGCCCCCTTGTTAGTTGACCCACTCCCTTGTTACTTGTCCTGACCCTTCATTATTTGACTTGCCTCCTTGTTAATTGACCCACCCCCTTGTCAGTTGACCTGCCCCTTCATTATTTGACTTTCCCCCTCGTTACTTGATCCACCCCCTTCTTACTTGACCTGCCCCTTCAATATTTGACTTGCCCCCTTGTTAGTTGATCCACCCCCTTCTTACTTGACCTGCCCCTTCGTTATTTGACTTGCCCCCTCGTTAGTTGACCCACCCCCTTGTTAGTTGACTTACCCCCTTGTTAGTTGACCTGCCCCTTCATTATTTGACTTGCTCCTTCGTAGTTGACCCACCCCCTTGTTACTTGACCTGACCCTTCATCATTTGACTTGCCCCCTCGTTAGTTGACCCACCCCCTTGTTAGTTGACCTGCCCCTTCATTATTTGACTTTCCCCCTCGTTAGTTGATCCACCCCCTTCTTACTTGACCTGCCCCTTCATTATTTGACTTGCCCCCTCGTTAGTTGATCCACCCCCTTCTTACTTGACCTGCCCCTTCGTTATTTGACTTGCCTCCTCGTTAGTTGACCCACCCCCTTGTTAGTTGACTTACCCCCTTGTTAGTTGACCTGCCCCTTCATTATTTGACTTGCTCCTTCGTAGTTGACCCACCCCCTTGTTACTTGACCTGACCCTTCATCATTTGACTTGCCCCCTCGTTAGTTGACCCACCCCCTTGTTAGTTGACCTGCTCCTTCATTATTTTACTTGCCCCCCTCATTAGTTGATCCACCCCCTTGTTACTTGACTTGCCCCCTCGTTAGTTGATCCACCCCCTTCTTACTTGACCTGCCCCTTCACTATTTGACTTGCCCCCTCGTTAGTTGATCCACCCCCTTCTTACTTGACCTGCCCCTTCGTTATTTGACTTGCCCCCTCATTAGTTGATCCACACCCTTCTTACTTGACCTGCCCCTTCATTATTTGACTTGCTCCTTCGTAGTTGACCCACCCCCTTGTTACTTGACCTGCCCCCTCGTTAGTTGACCCACACCCTTGTTACTTGACCTGCCCCTTCGTTATTTGACTTGCCCCCTCGTTAGTTGACCCACCCGCTTGTTACTTGACCAGCTCCTTCATTGTGTGACTTGCCCCCTCGTTAGTTGATCAGCCCCATTGTCAGTTGACTTACTTCTTCATAATAGACTTGCCCTCTCATTAGTTGACATGCCACATTGTCAGTTGACTTTTCCCCTCATTAGTTGACTTGCTCTCTCGTTAGTTGTCCCCTCGTTAGTTGACTTACCCCCTCATTAGTTGACATGCCCCATTGTCAGTTGACTTGTCCCCTCATTAGTTAACTTGTCCCCTCAGTTGACTTGCCCTCTCATTAGTTGACATGCCCCATTGTCAGTTGACTTGTCCCCTCATTAGTTAACTTGTCCCCTCATTAGTTGACTTGCCCTCTCATTAGTTGACATGCCCCATTGTCAGTTGACTTGTCCCCTCCTTTGTTGACTTGCTCTCTCGTTAGTTGGCTTGCCCTCTTGTTAGTTGATCAGTCCCATTGTCAGTTGTTTTGTCCTCTCTTTAGCTGACTTACCTTCTCATAATAGACTTGCCCCCTCATTAGTTGACATGCCCCATTGTCAGTTGACTTGTCCCCTCTGTAGTTGACTTGCTCTCTTGTTAGTTGGCTTGCCCCCTTGTTAGTTGACCTGCCCTATTGTCATCTGACTTGCCATTGCCTACCCCCTCAGTAGTTGACTTGCCCCATTGTCAGCTAACTTGTCCCGACGTTAGCTGAATTGCCCCCTCGTTAGTTGACATGTCCCATTGTCAGTTGACTTGTCTCCTCATTAGCTGACCTGCCCCCTCATTAGTTGACATGCCGCATTGTCAGTTGACTTTTCCCCTCAGTAGTTGATTTGCTCTCTCATTAGTTGACCCGCCCCCCTTGTTAGTTGACCTGCCTCTTCATTATTTGACTTGCCCCCTTGTTAGTTGATCTGCCCCATTGTCAGTTGACTTGTCCCCTCGTTAGTTGACTTACCCCCTCATAATAGACTTGCCCTCTTGTTAGTTGACATGTCCCATTGTCAGTTGACTTGTCCCCTCTATAGTTGACCCGCCCCCCATTAGTTGACCTACCCCCTTGCTAGTTGACTTGTCCCATTGTCAGCTGACTTGTCCCCACATCAGTTGACTTGCCTTCTCATTAGCTGAATTGACCCCCCATTAGCTCACCTGCCCCCTCATTAGTTGACATGCTCCATTGTCAGTTGACTTATCACCTAATTAATTGACTTTCCCTCTCGTTAGTTGACTTGCCCTGATGTATTATATGATGATAGGACAATAACATACATGTGGAGCTCTTGAGATCCAGATCACATTCATAAATGATACTTAACACATCCAACTTCTATCTACTGGAAAAGTGGCCACTTACTTATGAAGTTGGCTTGCCCGGTATAGATGGTGTATTGCAGCTCATAGGAACCAACGCTAAATTCATCATCAGACATCCAGTGCACTGTGATCGTATCGTGAGACGCGGTGCAGAGTTCCTCACGGATGGTGGGAGGGTTTGGAGCTGTGAATTGAACAGAGACAAGGATACATTACAGGAAAACAGGTAATACAATTGATATATATATATATATATATATATACATATACACACACACTGGGGCATAATTTAGGGGGTAGAGGGAGATTTTGGGTTGAAATCCGGTATAATATATACAGTGCATTCATAAAGTATTCAGACCCCCTTCAGTTTTTTCAATGTTGTTATGTTGCAGCCTGATACTACAGTTGTTTAAATTCATTTTTTCTCATTGATTTACACTCAATACCCCATCATGACAAAGCCAAAACGGAATTTTAGAAATGTTTGCGAATGTATAAAAAAGGAAAAACTGAAATCTCACATCGGCATAAGTATTCAGACCCTTTGCAGCAACACTTGAATTTAGCTCAGGTGGCTCCCATTTCCCTTGATCAATGCGGAGATGTTGGTTGGAGTCCACCTGTGGTAAATTCAATTGATTAAACATGATTTGGAAAGGCACACACCTCTCCATAAGAGGCTTCATAGCTGACAATGCATATTGTATCAGAGCAAAAGGAACTGCCCGCAGAGCTCAGAGACAGAATTATTGCAAGGCACAGATCTGGGGAAGGCTGAAAAAACATTCTACTGTACTGAAGGTTCCCAAGAACACAGTGGCCTCCATAATTCTCAAATGGAAGAAGTTTGGCACAACCTGGACTCCACCAAAAGCTGGACACCCGGCCAAACTGAGCAATCAGGGGAGAAGGGCCTTGGTAAGAGAGGTGACTAGGAACCTGATTGGCTGAGCTCCAGAGATCCTGTCTGGAGATGGGACCAGATGTTCCTTAAGGACAACCATCACTGTAGCCCTTCACCAATCTGGGTTTTATGGCAGAGTGGGTAGACCGAAAGCTCTCCTCAGTGCAAAACACATGAAAGCCCGCTTGGAGTTTTGCAAGAAAGCACCTGAAGAACTTTCAGACTGTAAGGAACAAGATTCTGTGGTCTGATGAAACCAATGTTTGGCCTCAATTCTGTGGTAAATTAAATTGATTCAACATGATTTGGAAAGGCACATACCTCTCCATAAGAGGCTTCATAGCTGACAATGCATATTGTATCAGAGCAAAAGGAACTGCCCACAGAGCTCAGAGACAGGATTATTGCAGGGCACAGATCTGGGGAAGGCTGCAAAAAAATTCTACTGCACTGAAGGTTCCCAAGAACACAGTGGCCTCCATAATTCTCAAATGGAAAAAGTTTGGCACAACCAAGACTCCTCCAAAAGCTGGTCACCCAGGCAAACTGAGCAATCGGGGGAGAAGGTCCTTGGTAAGAGAGGTGACCAGGAACCTGATTGGCTGAGCTCCAATCTGGGTTTTATGGCATAGTGGCTCTCCTCAGTGCAAAACACATGAAAGCCCGCTTGGAGTTTGCAAGAAAGCACTTGAAGAACTTTCAGACTGTGAGGAACAAGATTCTGTGGTCTGATGAAACCAATGTTTGGCCTCAATTCTAAACATTGTATCTGGAGGCATCGCTCATCACCATGCTTCAGGGGTGTTTTTCAGCAGCAGAGACTGGGAAGACTGGTCAGGGTTATGGGAAAGCTGAATGGAGCAAAGTACGGAGATATCCTCAATGAAAACCTGTTCCAGGGCGCTTAGCACCTCAGACTGGGCCGAAGGTTCACCTAACCACACAGCCGAGACAACACAGGAATGGCTTAAGGACAACTCTGTGAATGTCCTAGAGTGGACCAGCCAGAGCCTTGACTTGAACCCTATTGAACATTTCTGGACAGATCTGAAAATGGCTGTCCACCACCGCTTCCCATCCAACCTGACTGAGCAAAGAAAAATGGCAGAAACCCCCCAATCCAGGTGTGCAAAGCTTGTGGCAAAGACTCGAGAATGGCATTGCTGGTAAAGGTGTTTCAACAAACTGCTGAGTAAAGGGTCTGAATACTTAAAGTGGTTCTAAAGGTTCAAGGGTTTTTTCCTTCATGCATTCTATGCATGAAGGCAAAAAACTTTCTGTGTGCAGCATCCCCCCCCCAGCCCCCTAATGCTCACCTAAGCTCCCTCCCGATCCAGTGATGTGCACTGGAGTCTCGGCTATCCCGGGGCTCACTCTCCTCATTGGCTGAGACAGAAGCAGGAGCCATTGGCTCCCACTGCTGTCAATCAAAGTCAGTGAGCCAAAGAGAAGAGAAAGGAGGCAGGGTTGAGCCACGGCCCCGTGTGTGAATGGATACAAGGAGCAGCGGGTGCCCCGAGAGTAAGCTGCTTGCTGTGGGGGCACCCTACAGGAGGGAGGGGCTAGGACCCGAGAAGAGGAGGATCCAGTACAAAACCACTACACAGAGCAGGTAAGTATAGACATGTTTGGTATTTAAAAAAAACAAAAGGCCTTTCTAATCACTTTAACCCCTCGCCCTCCAGAGGATTTACCCCCCTTCCTGGCCAGGCCTTTTTTTTCGCGTCATGGCGCTGCAATATATTTAACATACAATTGCGCGGTCATGCAACGCTGCACCCAAATGAAATTTCCATCCTTTTTCCCCCACAAATTGAGCTTTCTTTCGGTGGTACTTGATCGCCTCTGCGGTTTTTATTTTTTTGCGCTATAAACAAAAAAAGACCGACAATTTTGAAAAAAAACTATATTTTTTACCTTTTGCTATAAAAACCGTCCAGTAAAAACAAATTTGTAAAAAATCTAATTTCAGCATAAATTTAGGCCAAAATGTATTCTGCTCCGTGTCTTTGCTAAAAAAAAAAAAAAACCCAATACCTTGAAATTAATTGGTTTACGTGAAAGTTATAGCGTTTACAAATGGCGGTATAGATAATGGGATTTTTTTTTATATACTAGTAATGGCGGCGATCAGCGACTTATAGCGGGACTGCGGTGGGCATTCTGACACTGGGGGGGAACGAACGTGCCACTGACATCCCCAGTGACACCAATACAGTGATCAGTGCTAATAAAAAGCACTGACACTGTACTAATGGCACTGGGGAGGAAGGGGTTAATATCTGGGGGATCAAAGGGTTAACTGTGTGCGATTTACTGTGTAAGCATGCTGCTTTGTATTTCTTTGCTATGCAGAGCCATACAAAGCAGTGTGCTGGAGCTGACAGGCGAGAGATCTGTGTTGTTTACATACACACCTCTCCCCTGTCAGTGTTCCTCGGCGATCACCGGGTGCCTGCGGGGAATCTCTGGCTGTATATATATATATATATATATATATATATATATATATATATATATATAAAAATACTTCTACAGGGCGGCAGGGCTGCGCAAAATCATGTGTATATATAAATATATTATATATATATATATATATATATATATATATAAATAAAACAATGAATTTAAACAACTGTAGCATCAGGCTGCAACACTGAAAAAAGTAGAGGGGGTCTTTATGAATGCACTGTATGTACGTGTATAATATATATATATATATATATGTGTGTGTATTTTAATTTTTTTTTCTGTAGCAAGCAATGTCTTTTATTACTCCCTAAGATATAATTACCAGGCTTGCAAAATTCTTTCAGGAGAAGCTCAGATTCTACTGATGTAGCCACACCCCCAAAACTACATCTCCCAAGATCTTGTCATCCAGTCAGCAGACAGGTGTGACAACGCACCTTTTTGAGTGCAGCAGACTTAGCGTTGTCAGCCAAAACAGGAAGTTAGGAGCATACTGCATTTCTAGCAAATCAGCAAGTATTTTTCTGTGCTTCTTAAAACAAAAAATAACAAAAATGAAACATGTGGAAGTGTGTAGGAATTGCAAAGATGTACTATAAATTATATTTTTTTCCACACCATAAACATTAATTTAATTGGCACCCAGGAGATAATTTATACAGTTTCTACGGTTGGTTCAGTTATAAAATGATCGCAAATATTTTTCTCCCCGCTGGAGTAATAGGATTTTTGTTTGCCTTCCTCTGGATCAGCTGTGAGTATAGAATTCTGTATACGGAGGTTTTCTATTTATTTTTTCTATTTTTTTCTTTAATGAGGAGCCTAGGCATTCATTTACATTGTTTTTCCTGTCTATTCCGTTAGAAAGTTGTTGCAAGTATTTTATCTCTGCTGGAGCAATAAGGATTTTTTATGTTTTCCTCCTCATTAACTATAGGTATACAGTTGCAAGAAAAAGTATGTGAACCCCTTGGGATTACGTGGAGTTTTGCATGAATTGGGCATAAAATGTGCTCTGAACGTCATCTAAGTCACAACAATAGAAGAACACAGTCTGCTGAACATAATACTACACAAACATTAGATGTTGCCATGGTTTAATTGCACATAACATGTAAACATTCACAGTGCAGGGAGGAAAAAGTATGTGAACCTTTGGACTTAATAACTGGTTGACCCTCCTTTGGCAGCAATAACCTCAACCAAACGTTTCCTGTAGTTGCAGATCAGACCTGCACAACAATCTGGAGTCATTTTGAACCACTCCTCTTCACAAAACTGTTTCAGTGTAGCAATATTCTTGGGATGTCTGGTGTGAATCGCTCTCTTAAGGTCATGCCACAGCATTTCAATCGGGTTGAGGTCAGGACTCTGACTGGGCCACTCCAGAAGGCGTATTCTGTGCTGTTGCAGCCATTGTTTTGTTGAATTACTTGTATGCTTTGGGTCATTGTCCTGTTGCATCACCCATCCTCTGCGGAGCTTCAGTTGGCAGACAGATGGTCGTACGTTTTCCTGCAAAATGTCTTGATAAACTCTGGAATTCATTTTCCCATCAATGACAACAATCCGTCCAGGCCCTGAGGCAGCAAAGCAGCCCCAAACCATGATGCTCCCTCCGCCATGTTTCACAGTGGGGATGAGGTTTTGATGTTGGTGTGCTGTGCCTTTTTATCTCCACACATAGTGTTGTGTGTTCTTCCCAAACAACTCAATCTTGGTTTCATCTGTCCACAGTATATTTTGCCAGTAGTGCTGTGGAACATCCAGGTGCTCTTTTGCAAACTTCAAACGTGCTGCAATCTTCTTTTTGGACAGCAATGGCTTCCTCCGTGGTGTCCTCCCATGTACTCCATTCTTGTTGAATGTTTTCCTTATTGTAGATGTGTCAACAAAAATGTTAGCATGTGCCAGAGATTTCTGTAGGTCTTTAGCTGACACTCTGGGATTCTTCTTTACCTCATGCAGCATTCTGCGCTGTGCTCTTGCTGTCATTTTTACAGGACGAACACGCCTAGGGAGAGTAGCAACAGTGCTAAACTTTCTCCATTTGTAGACAGTCTGTCTTACCGTGGACACATGAACATCAAGGCTTTTGGAGATACTTTTGTAACCCTTTCCAGCTTCATGCAAGTCAACAATTCTTGATCGTAGGTCTTCTGAGAGCTCTTTTCTGCGAGGCATGGTTCACATCAGACAGTGCTTCTTGAAACCAGTAAACCCAAAACAGGTGTCAGCAACACATCCAATATCATCACACTGATTGGAGTCAAGGTTGGCTCACTCCTGGCTCCAATTAGCTCTGGGAGAAGTCATTAAGCTAGGGCCTCACATACTTTTTCCTCCCTGCACTGTGAATGTTTACATGTTATGTGCAATTAAACCATGGCAACATCTAATGTTTGGGTAGTATTATGTTCAGCAGACTGTGTTCTTCTATTGTTGTGACTTAGATGACGTTCAGAGCACATTTTATGCCCAATTCATGCAAAACTCCACGTAATCCCAAGGGGTTCACATACTTTTTCTTGCAACTGTAGGACATTTACCCTGCCTGATGGGGGGGGGGTGCAGTAACAAATGTCAGCAGGGCAGTATACAGAGGGTCAGCAGGGCATATGATAGGGTCAGCAGTTTGCAGGGCAGTGTACAGGGGCTATTAGTTTGAAGGGTAGTGTACAGGGGTCAGCAGGGAAGTGTACTGGAATCATTAGGGCAAAGAACAGGGGTCAGCAGGGCAGTATACGGAGGGTCAGCAAGGCATATCATAGGGTCAGCAGTTTGCAGGGCAGTGTACAGGGGCTATTAGTTTGAAGGGTATTGTTCAGGGGTCAGCAGGGAAGTATACAGAGGGTCAGCAGGGCATATGATAGGGTCAGCAGTTTGCAGGGCAGTGTACAGGGGCTATTAGTTTGAAGGGTAGTGTACAGGGGTCAGCAGGGAAGTGTTCAGGAATCATTAGGGCAAAGAACAGGGGTTAGCAAGGCAGTATACAGAGGGTCAGCAGGGCATATGAGAGGGTCAGCAGGGCATATGATAGGGTCAGCAGTTTGCAGGGCAGTGTACAGGGGCTATTAGTTTGAAGGGTAGTGTACAGGGGTCAGCAGGGCATATGATAGGGTCAGCAGTTTGCAGGGCAGTGTACAGGGGCTATTAGTTTGAAGGGTAGTGTACAGGGGTCAGCAGGGAAGTGTACAGGAATCATTAGGGCAAAGAACAGGGGTTAGCAGGGCAGTATACAGAGGGTCAGCAGGGCATATGATAGGGTCAGCAGTTTGCAGGGCAGTGTACAGGGGCTATTAGTTTGAAGGGTTGTGTACAGGGGTCAGCAGGACAAAGGATGGGAGGTCCGTAGGGAAGTGTAAAGGAATCATTAGGGCAAAGAACAGGGGTCAGCAGGGCAGTGGACAGGGGTCAGCAGGGCAGAAGACGGGGGTCAGCAGGGCAGAAGACAGGGGTCAGCAGGGCAGTGGACAGGGGTCAGCAGGGCAGAGGACAGGAGTCAGCAGGGCAGAGGAGAGTGGTCACTGACGATGGGGCAAAGGGTAGGATTCACAACTGGCAGTGCAGGGGACAGGAGTAACTGTTGGAAGAGCAGGGGACAGGGGTCACAACTGGCTGCACCCCCAAAGATCCAGTATAGAATACTAGGTACTAGATCATGGTATAGGGTTCTGCATATCAATGTTTTCTATTTATTTATTCTATTTATTTTATTATTCACTTACTCATTGATGTATTTTATGTGGAACCTGGGAAATAAATTACGTTGTTTTTCCTGTCAAGTCAGTTATACAATTATTGCAAGCATTTTATTTCTGCTGGAGCAAATTGGTTCATGCTTTATAGATTTTTTTTTTTTGATCCACTGTGGGTATATAATTCTGTACATGGAAGTTTTCTTTTTTTTCCCTGTTTGTTGAACTAGAGAGACTTGCGCCTTTTTACAACCTGACTAATTAAGTAATAATGACAGTGAACAGAAACCCGTGAATGTATTGGCTGAATGAACCAGCTCCTGTGTGTAGAAGGTTTTCTCCCGTTTGAAAACAATTGTTATTCTTAGATTTATCTTTTCTTCTTTATCTCACCTTCCAGATTCTGGCAATGGCCGCTCGTCCCTCGTGGTTAATTATACGGTGCTAACCGGAATTCATTACTATTGTAAGTGAGCGATTTATATTAGCTCTGCTACATTAAGTCCAATATTCTAGTTTGCACGGTCATGTCAATCGAATACACGGAGTACGCTAAATCGCCAAAAATATGTTGACACCCCTCCAAGTTGCTAAATTCCCACTGAAGAGTACGGGCGAGACTACAGAGAACAAAGACATTTATGACAATTGTGCCCTTCCAACCTCGTGACCAGGGGCGGACTGACAACTCATGGGGCCCACGGGCAATAAGGGATCATGGGACCCCCGTGGAGAGATTAGTTCCCAATCTACTTGTCCCTCATGCAGGGGCGTCCCTAGGGTTGTTGTCACCCAGTGCGGTAACACTTGGTATCACTCCTCCGACGATCCCCGAAGGATGGATCAGATCTGTGGATTGGGGAGCATAATGGATCGGACTCCGATCTATTATGCTCAATCCGCAGATCCGATCCATCCTGCGAGGATCGTCGACTTGCTATAAAACTTACCTTTTCATAGAGTGGGTCTAGTGTCACCCTGTGCAATAGGTGTCACCCGGTGCGGCGCGTACCCCCCGCACCTGCCTAGGGACACCACTGCCCTCAAGACAATCTGCTTGTCCTGATAAAAAAAATACCTTTTAACTAATACCTTATTTAACCGCTTCCCATCTGCCCTATAGCAGTAATACTGCTACAGGGCAGCATGGGTGCGCACAATCATGTACATATATACACGTGATTTAATGTTTCTGGGTAGGGGGAGCACGTGAACCTACTTGCGCCGCTATTTGCACCTTCGGCTGTCAATCACCGTACTGAACACTTTTGGGATGAATCGGAACGCTATCATTCCATTGCATAGTCACCTGGCCTGACCATAAGGACACGGTTTGACCAGTTTGGTGTGGAGGAACTCAAGTGGTCTGTACAGTGCCCTAACCTCAACCCTACTGAACACATTTGGGATGAATTGGAATGCTATCTTTCCATTGCACATAATCACCTGGCCTGACCATAAAGATATGGTTTGACCAGTTTGGTGTGGAGGATCTCAAGTGGTCTGTACAGAGCCCCAACCTCAACTCTACTGAACACTTTTGGGATGAAACGGAAAGCTATCATTCCATTGCACAGTCACCTGGCCTGACCATAAAGACACGGTTTGACCAGTTTGGTATGGAGGAACTCAAGTGGTCTGTACAGAGCCCCAACCTCAACCCTACTGAACACTTTTGGGATGAATCGGAACGCTATCATTCCATTGCACATAGTCACCTGGCCTGACCAGTTTGGTGTGGAGGAACTCAAGTGGCCTGCACAGAGCCCCAACCTCAACCCTACTGAACACTTTTGGGATTAATTGGAATGCTATCTTTCCATCGCACATAGTCACCTGGCCTGACCATAAAGACATGGTTTGACCAGTTTGGTGTGGAGGAACTCAAGTGGCCTGCACAGAGCCCTGACCTCACCCCTACTGAACACTTTTGGGATGAATCGGAATGCTATCATTCCATTGAACATAGTCACCTGGCCTGACCAGTTTGGTGTGGAGGAACTCAAGTGGTCTGTACAGAGCCCCAACCTCAACCCCCCTGAACACATTTGGGATGAATTGGAATGCTATCTTTCCATTGCACAGTCACCTGGCCTGACCATAAAGACATGGTTTGACCAGTTTGGTGTGGAGGAACTCAAGTGGCCTGTACAGAGCCCCAACCTCAACCCTAATGAACACTTTTGGGATGAACTGGAGTCAGAGAAAGAATTTTTCCCTTCAGCAGACGTTCATTGTTATATTAGAGTTGGGTGCAGAAGACTGAAAAAGTAGAAAAGCTTCCCCCTGACAATATGCTGTAGAGATAGACCCTTGACCTCTATGGAAGCAGAGGGCTCACTGCAAAGTCAGAGCTAGCAAAATTGGATCAATTTTTGAAAGATGTTGGGTTCCAGTATGGCCAATCAGGAATGCAGCCAGGAATGCAGCCAGAGAGGAGAAATTATTGATTTTACAGCCTTTATGGGTGTAAAAGCAATCAGTGTAAAAAAAAAAAAGTAGTACAAGTAGTACAGTGTCACTATGGTGACACTGTACTGCTAGGGTGACAGTATGTAAAAAAAACATAAATAATAATATTAAAAAAAATTAAAATGTAAAAAATATTTTTTGAAAAATTATACATTTTTGATTATAAACTAATTTGGGGTACTGTATTTGCCGGCGTATAAGACGACTTTTTGACCCTTGAAAATCTTCTCAAAAGTCGGGGGTCGTCTTATACGCCGGTACACGTCAGTGGGCACTTTTTAGGGGGGCGGCGCGGTGCTGCCGCCGTCCCCCCCTTCCGACGGAAGGGACACCAAGTACAGGGGTGGGAAGAGGGCTGCAGTCTCTTACCTGGCTCCCACGACGATCCATCCAGGAAGCGCTGCTCCTTCAGTCACTCCGGCCACTCCCTCACTCCTGCCGCTCGGCTCCGCCTCCTCACCGGTGATTGGCTGCCAGAACTGTAGCTCAGGAAAGGCACACAGGCGGCCAATCACGGGCGAGGAGGCGGCGCCGAGCGGACCCGCGAAAATCGAGTGAGGGTAAGTGTGCAGTGCAGAGGTGTTGCTGCAACCACATATGCTGGCTGCAGCAGTACCATACTGCAACAGGGGTCAGCAAGTCTCATTGGTGTCAGTGGGAGGAATAGTGCCCCATCATTGGTGTCACTGATACTAATGATGGGGCATTATTCCTCCCACTGACACCAATGATGGGACACTATTCCTCCCACTGACACCAATGATGGGGCACTATTCCTCCCACTGACACCAATGATGGGACACTATTCTTCCCACTGACACCAATGATGGGGCACTATTCCTCCCACTGACACCAATGATGGGGCACTATTCCTCCCACTGACACCAATGATGGGGCACTATTCCTCCCACTGACACCAATGATGGGACACTATTCCTTCCACTGACACCAATGATGGGGCGCTATTCCTCCCACTGACACCAATGATGGGGCGCTATTCCTCCCACTGACACCAATGATGGGGCACTATTCCTCCCACTGACACCAATGATGGGGCACTATTCCTCCCACTGACACCAATGATGGGGCACTATTCCTCCCACTGACACCAACGATAGGGCACTATTCCTCCCCCCACTGACACCAACGATGGGGCACTATTCCTCCCCCCCATTGACGGAGTACTATTCCTCCCACTCACACCAATGTTGGAGCACTATTCCTTCCACTGACACCAATGATGGGGCGCTATTCCTCCCACTGACACCAATGATGGGGCGCTATTCCTCCCACTGACATCAATGATAGGGCGCTATTCCTTCCACTGACACCAATGATGGGGCACTATTCCTCCCACTGACACCAATGATGGGGCGCTATTCCTCCCACTGACACCAATGATGGGGCACGATTCTTCCCACTGATACCAATGAAGGGGTGCTATTCCTCCCACTGACACCAATGATGGGACACGATTCGTGGCTCTGACACCAATGATGGGGCACGATTCCTCCCACTGACACCAATGATGGGGCGCTATTCCTCCCACGGACACCAATGATGGGGTGCTATTCCTGCCACTGACACCAATGATGGGGCACGATTCGTTGCTCTGACACCAATGATGGGGCACTATTCCTCCCACTGACACCAATGATGGGGCACTATACCTCCCACTGATACCAATGATGGGGCACTATTCCTCCCACAGACACCAATGATGGGGCACTATACCTCCCACTGATACCAATGATGGGACACTATTCCTTCCACTGATACCAATGATGGGGCACTATTCCTCCCACTGACACCAATGATGGGGCACTATTCCTCCCACTGACACCAATGATGGGGCACTATTCCTCCCACTGATACCAATGATGGGGCACTATTCCTCCCACTGATACCAATGATGGGGCACTATTCCTCCCACTGATACCAATGATGGGGCACTATTCCTCCCACTGACACCAATGATGGGGCACTATTCCTCCCACGGACACCAATGATGGGGCACTATTCCTCACACACTGACACTAATGATGGGGCACCATCATTGGTGTCCATGGGTGGAATAGTGCCCCATCATTGGTGTCAGAGCGAGGAAGCGTGCCCCATCATTGGAATACCATACCATATTGAAATCAAATCTGATGTTTTTTAATTTTTGGTGTGCGTTGGAAGAGGGGTAGTCTTATACGGCGAGTATAGCCCAAACCCTATATTTTAACAGGAAAAGTAGGGGGTCGTCTTATACGCCGGCAAATACAGTATTTTTTTTACTAAAAAAATAACTGAATACATTTTGGCCAAGATTTATGAAGAAAGATTATTTATTTGCAAAATTATATAGGAAAAACACTTTTTAAAAATGTTTTTGGACTTTCTCATTTAAGTAGCAAAAAAATCTTCATCACCCCCCACAAGTAGTACAGTGTCACTATGGTGACACTGTACTGCTAGGGTGACAGTATATAAAAAAAAAAAAAAAACCATAAATAATATAAAAAAATTAAATTAAAATGTAAAAAATGTTTTTGAAAAATTATAATTTGGGTTATTTTATTTTTTTTTTACTAAAAAGATAACTGAATAAATTTTGGCCAAGATTTATGAAGAAAGATTATTTATTTGCAAAATTTTATAAGAAAAACACTTTTTTTCAAAATTTTTGGACTTTTTCATTTATATAGCAAAAAAAATTAAAATCCCAGCGGTGAATAAATACCACCAAAATAAAGTTTTATCTGTCTCAAAAAAATGCAAAAAAATTCTTATGGGTACAGTGTTGCTTGACCGCGCAATTGTCATTCAAAGCGTGATAGCGCTGAAAGATGAAAATTGGCCTGGACTGGAAGGGGGTGAAAGTGTTCGGACTGGAAGGGGGTGAAAGTGTTCGGACTGGAAGGGGGTGAAAGTGTCCGGACTGGAAGGGGGTGAAAGTGTCCGGACTGGAAGGGGGTGAAAGTGTCCGGACTGGAAGGGGGTGAAAGTGTCCGGACTGGAAGGGGGTGAAAGTGTCCGGACTGGAAGGGGGGTGAAAGTGTCCGGACTGGAAGGGGGGTGAAAGTGTCCGGACTGGAAGGGGGTGAAAGTGTCCGGACTGGAAGGGGGTGAAAGTGTCCGGACTGGAAGGGGGTGAAAGTGACCGGACTGGAAGGGGGTGAAAGTGTCCGGACTGGAAGGGGGTGAAAGTGTCCGGACTGGAAGGGGGTGAAAGTGACCGGACTGGAAGGGGGTGAAAGTGTCCGGACTGGAAGGGGGTGAAAGTGTCCGGACTGGAAGGGGGTGAAAGTGTCCGGACTGGAAGGGGGTAAAAGTGTCCGGCCTGGAAGGGGGTGAAATTGTCCGGACTGGAAGGGGGTGAAAGTGTCCGGACTGGAAGGGGGTGAAAGTGTCTGGACTGGAAGGGGGTGAAAGTGTCTGGACTGGAAGGGGGTGAAAGTGTCTGGACTGGAAGGGGGTGAAAGTGTCCGGACTGGAAGGGGGTGAAAGTGTCCGAACTGGAAGGGGGTAAAAGTGTCCGGCCTGGAAGGGGGTGAAATTGTCCGGACTGGAAGGGGGTGAAAGTGTCTGGACTGGAAGGGGGTGAAAGTGTCCGGACTGGAAGGGGGTGAAAGTGTCCGGACTGGAAGGGGGTGAAAGTGTCCGGACTGGAAGGGGGTGAAAGTGTCTGGACTGGAAGGGGGTAATAGTGTCTGAACTTGAAGTGGTTAAATGAACACATGGGGCGGTCAACATGAACACGGTGGAAATGAATGATAAATGTTTAACGAGGTGGTATTTGGTACCGAGTGATGCACATAGACGAGTAGAAGTCTCACATCTCTGTTGGAGGGGATGTGGAGCCAAGGGAACAATGGCCAACATATGGTGGGACTGTCCAAGAATACAAGGGTTTTCGCAAGATGTAATCCAATGGATACAAGAGATACTGGGGACAACGATACAGAAGGACCCATGGGGGGGTTGATTTTACAGGTCTGAAGTGCCAGTGAAGCGCGGCTAAAGGGCTCATTCAATTTTGGCAAGTACAGGAACCTCCAACAATGAGGGACTGGTAGACGGGGCTGAATACATAAACAAGATGGTGGAGTTATAACATACAGACAAAGGAATATATATTTATTTATTGAAATATAAATAAGCTTCTTTCTGGTACCTTGAGCAAACAGCTCATTTTTCTTCAAGTATCACCGTATTGTACTCCTTAAAAACAACCACACCATCTTTTTCCAGAGCAGCCTGGATTTCTTTTGAGTTCCCCTGTGGGGTTTTTCTTTGAATCCCGGACAATTCTTCTGCAAGTTATGGCTGCAATCTTTCTTGGTCTACCTGTATTTGGCTTGGTATCAAGAGATCCCCGAACTTTCCACTTCTTAATAGGTGATATAACAGTACTGATTGGCATATTCAAGGCTTTGGCCATCTTTTTATGTCCTTTTCCATCTTTATAAAATTCCATTACCTTGTTACGCAGGACTTTTGACAGTTCTTTTTTGCTCCCCATGGCTCAGTGTCCAGCCTAGTCAGTGCTTCCATGTAAGAGCTAACAAACTCATTGACTATTTATACACTGACACTAATTGCAATTTAAAAAGCTACAGATGTGGGACATTGACCTCTAATTGGCATTGTAACCCGTGTGTCACCTTGTGTGTCTGTACCAAGGCCAAACATTCCAGGGGGCGGAGACTTCTGATCCAGGGGGCGGAGACTTCTGATCCAGGCCATTTGGGTGATTTCTGTTATCATCATGATAACAGCCAAACAACTATTTAATAATAAATGGATTCATATGATCATCATCCCTCAATAAAAGAGCATTTTTTGGCAGATCAGTCATAATTTCAATATCCATGCCAAAGTTTCACAATTTCTGCCAGGGGATGTAAACTTTTCAGCACAACTGGATGGATAGATAGATAGATAGATAGATAGATAGATAGATAGATGGATAGATAGATATACATATATAGATAGATAGATAGATAGATAGATAGATAGATAGATAGATAGATAGATAGATGATAGATAGATAGATAGATAATAGATAGATAGATAATAGATAGATAGATAGATAGATAGATAGATAGATAGATAGATAATAGATAGATAGATAGATAGATAGATAGATAGATAGATAGATAGATAGATAATAGATAGATAGATAATAGATAGATAGATAATAGATAGATAGATAGATGATAGATAGATAGATAGATAGATAGATAGATAGATAGATGATAGATAGATAGATAGATAGATAGATAGATAGATAGATAGATAGATAGATAGATAATAGATAGATAGATAGATAGATAGATAGATAGATAGATAGATATACATATATATAGATGATAGATAGATAATAGATAGATAGATAGATAGATAGATAGATAATAGATAGATAGATAATAGATAGATAGATAGATAATAGATAGATAATAGATAGATAGATAATAGATAGATAGATAGATAGATAGATAGATAATAGATAGATAGATAGATAGATAGATAATAGATAGATAGATAGATAGATAGATAGATAATAGATAGATAGATAGATAGATAGATAGATAGATGATAGATAGATAGATAGATAGATAGATAGATAGATAGATAGATAGATATACATATATATAGATGATAGATAGATAATAGATAGACAGATAGATAGATAGATAGATAGATAGATAGATAGATAGATAATAGATAGATAGATAGATAGATAGATAGATAGATAGACATATATAGATAGATATACATAGATAATAGATAGATAAATAGATAGATAGATAGATAGATAGATAGATAGATAGATAGATAATAGATAGATAGATAGATAGATAGATAGATAGATAGATAATAGATAGATAGATAGATAGATAGATAGATAGATAGATAGATAATAGATAGATATACATCCACATGCTTTTTTACAATTGTATCACAGTGCTCACATGCTAAATAATGCATCATTCACAAACAAATAGCAGTGTACCACTGTTTAATAATGTATTTGTAAGAGACAGCTACAGTAATTAAAAAAAACAAAACAAATTACAGTATTATATAAAGTAAATAAAAATAATACATTAAAAGTTAAAAAAAAATATATGCAGTATATATTAAATTTCTCTTACAAATTTATTCAGCTGTCATCCATTTTATTTTCCAGGGTCCCTGCTTTAAAATTCCAATAGTTTTTATTGACAGGGCCCCTGGTTTTAAAAAAATATAATTGTTTATAATTTTCTAAAAAAAAAAATAAAAATGCAAATGTGGTTGAAAAATGTAAAAATTGCTTGGCAGAAAAGTGGCTACAGCCTTTCTGAATAACGATTAAAAATGTCTGCCTGGGGTTTAGCTTCAATATCAATTTGATGGATGGGAGTAAATTTGTAGATTCGAGGAAAGACCTGACATCTGCCTCTTATTGTCTGACAACTTTCAAGAATCTTTAGGAAGAGACACATTGTTAGAGCACAATGCTGTGGCAAATGTAAAATGTGTATATACTCAGACATAAAAGGGAGAGGTTATTAGAGGAAAAGTTGATTTTTTAAAAATTTTTTTTTTTTAGCATTTTATCTTCTTACCGGTTACATAGTCCAGTCCTTCCAACAATTTCTTCTCTCTGGAGAAATCCAGGGCAAAGTTTTCAAAGGCATCATTTAAATTGACATCGGGGATAAGAACTTGAGAGGATGTTGTTGCCATGGATACCCTGACACAAGATAACAGTACCATTAAATATTTGGGCTGTATTCAGACTTTTATCAGCTGATTTAGAAAATAAAGGCCTTATGCAAGAAAACGCTTACAAAAAAACTGCAATAAGTGAAAATGATCCAATGGTGATTATTTATTTAAAGGAAAAATACCCTAAAAGCACAAGCTAGCCAATGCAACATTGAGTGATATATTATATTCTATAACGCCAAGGGGTCTATTTATTAAAATGTATTTAAAATGAATACAAATTGATTTATCTAATAAATAGATCTAATATACCTAAAAATATCTATTAAAAAATTTGTTGAACGAATGTCACGAGCGTTCGCCCAGCCCTCATGACCATACTTTGCTTAATTTGTTTTTTTTTTTACAATTGCCGGGTTCATCTAGTGGCCAAAATGCAGTATTTTTTGTGAAATACCTCAGTCAGGAAAATACCACATTATGGCCACCAGGTAGACCTGACAAATATAGGAAATCACTGAATTAAGCAAAATACAGTCAGAATTTGTAAGGAAAATATATTTTAAAAATATTCTTCCCAAATATATTGACATATATTTGAAATGCTAAAATTTTGGTCGTATTCAATATATTTGGGCAGCGCAGTAGCTAAATGGTTAGTACTTCCACCTGGCAGTACTTGGATCGTTGGTTTGAATCCCAACCACGGCACCACCTGCCTGGAGTTTGCATGTTTCCCTGTGCCTGCATGGGTTTCCTCCGGGTACTCCGGTTTCCTCCCACACTCCAAAGACATGCTGGTAGGTTAATTGGCTCCTGTCTAAATTGGCCCTAGTATGTGTATGTATGAATGTGAGTTAGGGACCTTAGATTGTACACTCCTTGAGGGTTAGGGACTGATGTGAATGTACAATATATATATGTAAAACGCTGAGTAAATTGTTGGCACTATAGAAGTACCTGTAATAAATATATAAATTAAAAAAAAAAAAAAAAAAATATATATATATATAAATATATATATATATATATATATATACACATACATACATACATACACACACTGCATGTTGAAATGCATTTTCATTACAAAATATATGAAAAATATTTTTAAAAATACCTTTCAAATATACTGTATGTCTTTAAATATACAAATCTACATTTTTGGAATTAATTTACACACATATGTAAAAATGTTAATATGACTATTTTATTTGTTAACAAAAAGAATCTGAAGTATATATTTAAAAAAAAAATTGTAAAAATATTTTGTAATATATAAAAAACGCATTTCAACATGCTATATATACAGTGGGGATCAAAAGTTTGGGTACCCCAGCTAAAAATTTGTATTAATGTGCATAAAGAAGCCAAGGAAAGATGGAAAAATCTCCAAAAGGCATCAAATTACAGATTAGACATTCTTATAATATGTCAACAAAAGTTAGATTTTATTTCCATCATTTACACTTTCAAAATAACAGAAAACAAAACAATGGCGTCTGCAAAAGTTTGGGCACCCTGCAGAATTTATAGCATGCACTGCCCCCTTTGCAAAGCTGAGACCTGCCAGTGTCATGGATTGTTCTCAATCATCGTCTGGGAAGACCAGGTTATGTCAATCTCAAAGGTTTTAAATGCCCAGACTCATCTGACCTTGCCCCAACAATCAGCACCATGGGTTCTTCTAAGCAGTTGTCTAGAAAACTGAAACTGAAAATAGTTGACGCTCACAAAGCTGGAGAAGGCTATAAGAAGATAGCAAAGCGTTTTCAGATGTCAATATCCTCTGTTCCGAATGTAATTAAGAAATGGCAGTCATCAGGAACAGTGGAAGTTAAAGCAAGATCTGGAAGACCAAGAAAAATATCCGACAGAACAGCTCGCAGGATTGTGAGAAAAACAATTCAAAACCCACGTTTGACTGCACGATCCCTCCAGAAAGATCTGGCAGACACTGGAGTTGTGGTACACTATTCCACTATAAAGAGATACTTGTACAAATATGGTCTTCATGGAAGAGTCATCAGAAGAAAACCTCTTCTACGTCCTCACCACAAAAATCATCGTTTGAACTTTGCAAATGAACATATAGACAAGCCTGATGCATTTTGGAAACAAGTTCTGTGGACCGATGAGGTTAAAATTGAACTTTTTGGCCTGGAATGAGCAAAGGTACGTTTGGAGAAGAAGGGGCACAGAATTTAATGAAAAGAACCTCTGTCCAACTGTTAAGCATGGGGTTGGATCAATCATGCTTTGGGGTTGTGTTGCAGCCAGTGGCACAGGGAACATCTCACGAGTAGAAGGAAAAATGGATTCAATAAAATTTCAGCAAATTTTGGATGGTAACTTGATGCCATCTGTGAAAAAGCTGAAGTTAAAGAGAGGATAGCTTCTACAAATGGATAATGATCCTAAACACACCTGGAAATCCACGGGGGATTACATCAAGAGGCGTAAACTGAAGGTTTTGCCATGGCCTTCACAATCTCCTGACCTCAACATAATTGAAAATCTATGGATAGACCTTAAAAGAGCAGTGCGTGACAGACAGCCCAGAAATCTCAAAGAACTGGAAGACTTTTGTAAGGAAGAAAGGGCAAAGATACCTCAAACAAGAATTGAAAGACTCTTGGCTGGCTACAAAAAGTGTTTACAAGCTGTGATACTTGCCAAAGGGGGCAGTACAAGATATTAACTCTGCAGGGTGCCCAAACTTTTGCAGACGCCATTTTTTTGTTTTCTGTTATTTTGAAAGTGTAAATGATGGAAATAAAATCTAACTTTTGTTGACATATTATAAGAATGTCTAATCTGTAATTTGATGCCTTTTGGAGATTTTTCCATCTTTCCTTGGCTTCTTTATGCACATTAATACAAATTTTTAGCTGGGGTGCCCAAACTTTCGATCCCCACTATATATATATATATATATATTGAAATATATTGAATATGGCCAAAATTGTAGCATTTCAAATATATGGCAATATATTTGGGAAGAATATTTAAAAAAAAAAAAAATAAATATATATATATATATATATATATATATATACACACACACATATATATAATTTTTATTTTCATTATTTCTTTTACATTTCTTAAACGGTTGATTAGTAATAGATTTGTGCAAGATAATTAGAGTATTAAAAATAATAAATGACAAATATGAGGAAGATTTATATATTTTATTTTTTTACACTTTTATCCAGTTGTCATCCTAAAGTAAAAACATAAGCAACACATTTTTTTAAACTCGTATACCAAATAAAAGCTTTTTTTTTAAAATGTCTGTCCATATCTGACCAACCAGAATGGTTTTCAATCATGTCATAGCGCTCATAAGCTAAATAAAGCATCATTCACAAAAAAAAAAATGTCAGTGTACCATTGTTTAATAATGTAAGAGACAGCTACAATAATAAAAAAAATTAATTAAAAAAATAATCAAAATCAAAAAATAAAAAATAATAATCAAAGTATTAAACAAACTTATTAAAAATAATAAATTACAAATATAAAAAGATTTTATTCTTACATTTATGTTACAGTTTTATTTAGTTGCTATCCTATAATTAAAAAAGTAGATAAGTAGAGAATTTATTAAACTGGTATACCAAATAGAAACCTGATATGTCTGACCAATCAGAATGGTTTCCAACCATGTCATGGTGCTTATAAAGCTTCCATAAAAAAAAAAAAAAAAATGCATTGTACCACTGTTTTTTTTTGTGGTTGTATGAGAACATATATGGTATTAAAAAAAATAATGCACTAATTACAAAATATTATTATTCTAATATATTATTTTGATGCAGCTATGCTATCCAGCATTTAATTGAACAATAAGTCGGAAATGTATTAAACCAAAAAAAAAAAATCCTTATACCGTATGTCTCTAAAATAAAATGATTTTGATGCAAATTAGCCCTTTAGTTATAGAATTCTAGTCCAGTGAACCAACCCGTATGGACATGGCTAAATCTGACCTGGGCATCCCAGCTTCAATGGCCACTAAAGGGTTACTTTGCCTTTTATCTTTACTATACTTGCTATTGAAGGTCACCTACCTGTCTACGACAGTTTTTGCTGCTTGCAGAAATCTTGCGTGATCGCTCTCCTTCAGAAGATGGTCAGCTTGATTGATCAGCACTGTAGATCGCTCCAGTCTTTGCCGACAGTTAGCAATTTGCTGTGCAAGTTTCCTCAGCTTTGTTACCTGAAAGCCAAGAAGGATTGATGTTGAGGTATAGTGAAGGCGTTGAAAATTGAACACACTTTGCACTGAAAGCACCAGGATGCTCAAAACGAATATTGACATTTTTGGCAAGCCAAGGCAGATCTACATCCTAATGAGATAATGTTTACCATACTGAAGCACTGTGCTCCAGAAGTAATTGCCATTTTTTCTTTTTTTACATACATAGTGGAGACCCTTGTTGGAAATCCCAGTTGGTCTCTAGTGCCATTCACCCTGGAACACATTTACCGGATCATATGTCCACCAAGGGGGTAGTGAGAAGTAAGCCAACCCTTCTGGTAGACATATGCTTTGATACATATACAGTATCTCCCAGAAGTGAGTCCACCCCTCACATTTTTGTAAATATTTGATTCCCTCTTTTCATGTGACAACACTGAAGAAATGACACTTTGCTACAATGTGACGTAGTCAGTGTACAGCTTGTATAACAAGTAAATTTGCTGTCCCCTCAAAATAACTCAACACACCGCCATTAATGTCTAAACCGCTGGCAACAAAACTGAGTCCACCCTAAGTGACAAGGTCCAAATTGGGCCCAGAGGATCAATATTTTGTGTGCCCGCCATTATTTTCAAGCACTGCCTTAACCCTCTTGGGCATGGAGGTCACCAGAGCTTCACAGGTTGCCACTGGAGTCCTCTTCCACTCCTCCATGATGACATCACGGAGCTGGTGGATGTTAGAGACCTTGCCCTTCCCCGCCTTCCGTTTGAGGATGCCCCACAGATGCTCATTAGGGTTTAGGTCTGGAGACATGCTTGGCCAGTCCATCGCCTTTACCCTCAGCTTCTTTAGCAAGGCAGTGGTGGTCTTGGAGGTGTGTTTGGGGTCGTTATGTTGGAATACTGCCCTGCGGTCCAGTCTCCGAAGGGAGGGGATCATGCTCTGCTTCAGTATGTCACAGTACATGTTGGCATTCATGGTTCCCTCAATGAACTGTAGCTCCCCGGTGCCGGCTGCACTCATGCAGCCCCAGACCATGACACTCCCACCACCATGCTTGACTGTAGGCAAGACACACTTGTCTTTGTATTCCTCACCTGGTTGCCGCCACACACGCTTGACACCATCTGCACCAAATCAGTTTATCTTGGTGTCATCAGACCACAGGACATGGTTCCAGTAATCCAGGTCCTTAGTCTGCTTGTCTTCAGCAAACTGTTTTTGGGCTTTTTTGTGCATCATCTTTAGAAGAGGCTTCCTTCTGGGACGACAGCCATGCAGGCCAATTTGATGCAGTGTGCGGCATATGGCCTGAGCACTGACAGGCTGACCCCCCACCCCTTCAACCTCTGCAGCAATGCTGGCAGCACTCATACGTCTATTTCCCAAAGACAACCTCTGGATATGACGCTGAGCACGTGCACTCAACTTCTTTGGTGGACCATGGCGAAGCCTGTTCTGAGTGGAACCTGTCCTGTTAAACCGCTGTATGGTCTTGGTCACCGTGCTGCAGCTCAGTTTCAGGGTCTTGGCAATCTTCCTTTAGCCTAGGCCATCTTTATGTAGAGCAACAATTCTTTTTGTCAGATCCTCAGAGAGTTCTTTGCCATGAGGTGCCATGTTGAACTTCCAGTGACCAGTATGAGAGAGTGAGAGCAATAACACCAAATTTAACACACCTGCTCCCCATTCACACCTGAGACCTTGTAACACTAACGAGTCACATGATACCGGGGAGGGAAAATGGCTCATTGGGCCCAATTTGGACATTTTCACTTAGGGGCGGACTCACTTTTGTTTTAGACAGTGGTTTAGATATTAATGGCTGTGTATTGAGTTATTTTGAGGGGACAGCAAATTCACATGTTAGACAAGCTGTATGGACTGGCCAAGCATGTCTCCAGACCTAAACCCTAATGAGCATCTGTAAGGCATCCTCAAACGGAAGGTGGAGGAGCGCAAGGTCTCTAACATCCAGCAGCTCCGTGATGACGTCATGGAGGAGTGGAAGAGGACTCCAGTGGCAACCTGTGAAGCTCTGGTGACCTCCAAGAGGGTTAAGGCAATGCTGGAAAATAATGGCGGCCACACAAAATACTGACACTTTGGGCCCAATTTGGACCTTGTCACTTAGGGGTGGACTCACTTTTGTTGCCAGCAGTTTAGACATTAATGGCGGTGTGTTGAGTTATTTTGAGGGGACAGCAAATTTACATGTTATACAAGCTGTACACTGACTACGTCACATTGTAGCAAAGTGTCATTTCTTCAGTGTTGTCACATGAAAAGATAGAATCAAAGACTTACAAAAATGTGAGGGGTGGACTCACTTCTGGGAGATACTGTAAATATTCGTGATAGCAATTATATTGATCAAAGAGAGAGGTGCGGGTGTCGGAGGCCAACGGTGTCATGACTACTAGCAATTTAATACACCACACATTACAATTATATAAACTGATGAGAACATTCTGCTTCTAGCTGTAGGCAAAAGTCTCATTCAGTTAATAAATACATTTGTTTCAGCTTACCATGGAAACACAAGTCTAGAGAGCATCGGCTTTAGTGACCATAGATGAAAAGTACTGAACAAGCTTAAAACCGTTTTCTTGGAGCCCTATAAATATCCATCAGCTGTAGATTGGGGGGGGGGGGGGTTGAATGCAGATCCTAATAGGAATTCTTGCTGTAGAGTTAAACAAGCTGTAGGAAAGCTCTTGCAGGTTTGAGTTCTGTTCTAGTCTTCCTAAAGTCTGCTGCTAAAAATTATCCTAAAGTCAACAGTGACATCTTCCTGCCATAATTCTCAACTCCGTTTCTGTCCACCTGGAATTTTTTTGATCTCCTGCCCCTTCATTGAGCAACCAAGTTCCTATGTGCTGTTGTGTCCATATACAAATTAAAAAATCCAACAGGAATAGTGGGAACACCCATTAATGACCACATCAGCTCTCGAGACTCCCTAGAACTCACTGATAGAGTTCCTGAGAGGTATGCCATTTGCCCAAATGTTTGTGCACACCTGACCATCATACCCACTACATGACCAAAGTTATGTGGATATCCCCCCAAATGGCTGAGTTTAGGTGCTTCCAGTGAAGGATACTGTTAATACTACAGCATACAAAGTCATTTTAGACAATTATGTTCCAACCTTGTGGTAACAGTTTGGTGATGACCCTATTCCGTTCCAGCATGACTGTGCCACTGTGAGCATAGCCAGCTTCATAAAGACAGGATGGCAAGTTTGTTGTGGAGGAACTGGAACCCTGACCTCAACCCCACTGAAAACCTTTGGGATGAACTGGAACACCAAATGTGAGACAGGTCCTCCCATTCAACATCAGTACCTGACCTCACAAACGGGCACAAAATCCCACAGATATTCTTCAAAATCTTGTGGAAAGCTTTCTCATAAGAGTGGAGGCTGTTATAGCCACAGAGAAGGGTAAATCCATAATAATATCCTTGATTTTGGAATAGAATGTCCAAAAAGCTCATATAGGCGTGATGGTGAGGTCTCCACAAACGTTTGGTCATATGGTGTAGAAGACACCACCAGTTGATTTAACTCTCCAGAATCTACCAAACACTAAAATATCCCAGGACTGTGGCTTTTGTTCCTTGATTTTGGAATAGAATGTCCAACAAGCTCATATAGGCGTGATGGTGAGGTCTCCACAAACGTTTGGTCATATGGTGTAGAAGACAGCACCAGTTGATTTAACTCTCCAGAATCTACCAAACACTAAAATATCCCAGGACTGTGACTTTTGTTCCTTGATTTTGGAATAGAATGTCCAACAAGCTCATATAGGCGTGATAGTGAGGTCTCCACAAACGTTTGGTCATATGGTGTAGAAGACACCACCAGTTGATTTAACTCTCCAGAATCTACCAAACACTAAAATATCCCAGGACTGTGACTTTTCTTTGATTTTTGAATAGAATGTCCAACAAGCTCATATAGGCGTGATGGTGAGGTCTCCACAAACATTTGGTCATATGGTGTAGAAGACACCACCAGTTGATTTAACTCTCCAGGATCTACCAAACACTAAAATATCAGCTTTATGTGACCTGACCCTCGAAAGACCCAAGACTGTGACTTTTGTTACTTCTACTTGGTATCTATAAAATGTATTTATAACATAATATTGGAGTTTAGCAGGAAAACTTACTTTTGTCTCCTTGATTTTTACGGAAATCATCTGCTTTCTTCTATGTATAATGTCAACAAGTTCGTCACATTCCTCATTGAGCTTGGCTTCATGCATGCTTGTGTTGACCTATAGCAAAACATTACATGAAAAGACTTTAAGATGGGATAAAACCAATTTAAAATGCCAAAGATAATCCAGTTTAGCACAACAATAGCAATGTTTTTTGATATATTAAATGGGTTACTGAACACAAACGAACGTAGATCTAAACCCTAACTGGATGACATTTAGTTTGTAAATAATAAATAAAGAGAGGAAGGAATATAATACACAAAGTGCCAACAGCCCTAACGAATACAAGAGGGGGAAAAGTCCTCTTTTTTGGTGGGACTTTAACGGCACAATTTACTTGTATGATAAATTTCAACAAATCAAAAGAGATTGTTCGTAAAAACAGTATGAAATTTTATTTCTACAATCTTCAAAAATAAATATAAAGCTACAATACATATTGTGGTGGTGTCATCAGAGATGGTATTGCAAATCTAATCATGGATCATGCATGGTTCGCACTTGACGCGTTTTGAGATCAACAAGAATCTCTTCTTCAGAAGTGCTCAAGAAGGCATGACGTATGATTCCATGTGAGGTAAAAACCACCAGGAAATATTAAAAACAAATTGTTGTGAACACAGCCATGGATTTCTCATATATCTCAGGCAAAGATGATGAAACAAAAATTAATAAAGAAAAAACTGAGACCAGTGGATGAAAAATGCCGCCCAAACGCCTCTTGAAGGGGCCCCGCCCAAATGCACCATCACCAAGATTACCTGCTGGTTGGTACTGATAGGAATGTGCTACTATGAGTGCTAAGTGATGACCACAAGGAATTTGTGTTAGAAAGTGTTGATGACCTGATAAAAATCAGGATTGAGATGTGAAAGACAGCTCAATATGGGGCAATATACCAGGTCTATCCCAAGAAGCATGCTTGATGGCTGTGAGCCATTAAAGTCCCACCAAAAAAGAGGACTTTTCCCCCCTTTGTATATGATAAATAACTCCAATTTTTTTTTCTAATAAAGTACTTTTTTTCACCTTTTTTTATCCTTTGCTACATCTTATTGCTACTGATCCTCTCCAGCACCTTTGCAACCACTTCTAGTCTACATGCACTTGCTCCCATGTTGGGTGGATGGCACCCTGTAGTACCACCATGAGGCTTGCAGTACCCCAGGCAACAGCTGCTGGGCTTTCAGTGGCTACAATCTCTCTTGGCATGACTCCTACCACCATCTCCCGCAAGGAAGGGAGCAAATCAGATGCTGTAATGAGGTCACAAGGTCTGAAAAATTATGCTTTATACACAAAGCAGCATGATATGTGAAGGATGTTTTTGAATCTGTTCATAGAGGGTAGGGGCTAGCGAGAGTTGAGAAAGTTTCCTGGACTTGGGCTCCTGGGCTCTAAAAACTAAAGTTTATGGAAGGAGCAGAGTTCAAGGTTCACCAGAAACAAGATTAAGATGTCCAGTGTCTCAGGTGGCTCAGCAAGAAGAGACAATGCCAGAGACAGCAGAGGTTGCAAGTTCAGGACCGGGTCCTGAGAGAGTGACTCCGCAAAATGGTCCTTGCATAAGTTCATGGTCCTTTATTGATATTACGAGTGACAACAGGAGCACAAAAGGCAATCAGAGCGTTTTGAGGGGGAAAATTCTCCCTTTATCATGGCTACAAAAAATGTAATCAAAAAATCCCCTTGTTCATCAGGGCACAATAAATACATGAAAGTAGCCTTGAAGAATCGGTATGTTTGGCCCCAGAAACTATCTCTATGTGTGGAATAACAATTAGGGTGACCCCAACTTTTCTGGAAGGGTCCCCCATTTTCTGGAGAACTGATGAATCCAAGTCATTAAGCTCATTAAGGCTAGCTTCACACAGTGGCAGTCTCTATCGCTCCTCTGAAAAGGGATCCAAGAATAGAATGCAGCAGCAAATTCCAGGTGTCAGATGGTGATACTGCTGGTGGTCAGTCGGGATGGAGGAGAAAAAAAAGTATCCAAACCGTCTGTTTTTATCACTTACGTGAACAAAGCCCCAAGACTTAGTTTGATGGTTTAAAGATCTGAATCTAGCGTTCACTCACACCACCCCCAGTAACCCTTTCTCTGATTGCTGTAAGTAATGAACAACAGGGGGCATCAATCACCCATCTCCCTCTGCCTACAGCAGTTGGAGGAACTCAACCGCTGCTTGGGGTTGGAGTCCTAGAGTAGGCGATGGGATTCAGGTGGCAGTGGTCCTCAAAGGTCCAAGAGGTCAGACCAAAAAAAGCAGACTGTAGACCCATTAAAAGGTCCAAGGTTATTGCCTCAATTAAAAGAAATGATGAATAGAAAAGAAAAAATGACCTGCATCTGGTGAGGTTATGGTGACCCAGGCAAATAGAACTACACAGCCTTCCATGTAGGAGGAGAAAAGGCCCCATTTCCACATGGGGTGAAACTGGTCATCCTCTATGCCATTGAGGTCTCTGTCTTGGATCCTCTATGGGATCTCAGGTGGGTTTTGTACTGGTAGAATGAGAGGAGGTAAAAAGCCTGTCAGTGAAAGAAATGGCTGAGGCGCCTGGTGTGATGTGTCTAGGGATGCCTTGGATTCATCAAGTTAGATAAACATCAAAAGATGTATTTTGTGGCTATAACTCTCCACTTCCTCCGTTTACCATGATACACAAACGTTTGATATTTCTCAGTTTTCTCTTCCCCCTGAGTATGCCTGTGTAACAGAGAATAAACTCAATTGGAATACAGACACACTCAGGTGGAAGAGAAAACCAAGAAATGCCAAACATTTGTGTATTACCATACAGTTATTTCCTCAACTCAGAGACATGATGAACAGAAAAAAAAAGGACCTGCATCTGGTGAGGTTGCAGTGACCCACACAACCTTCCATGAATGCAGGTGGAGAAGATGCCCCATCTCCATGCGGGGTGAAATTTTTCACTGAGATCCCAATCCTGGATCCTCTATAGATTGCCAGGTGGGTATTGTACTGGTGGGATGATAGAAAGTACTAAGCCCATCATTGAAACCAATGGCAGAGGCGCCCGGTGTGGTGAATCTAATGATAGAAATGATGAATAGAAATTAACAAAAGACCTGCATCTGGTGAGGTTGCGATGACCCAGGCGGGTAGAACTATGCAACCTTCCATGAATGCAGGTCGCTCTCAATGTTGTAGGGGGTCACAATTCCTAGATCCTCTATGGTGGAGGTCATCAAAGGTCCAAGAGGTCAGAATGAAAAAGCAGATTGGACACCCATTAAAAAGTTCAAAGGTGTCCACTGGGGCGGGAGAGCCCTTATGGCATAGTATGAATCTAAATCTAGTTATTTCCTCAATTAGGAGAAATGATGAATAGAAATTTAAAAATGACCTGTTACGGTGACCCAGGCGGGTAGAACTACACTACCTTCCCTGAAGAGGCCCCATCTCCACGTGGGGTGAAATCACTTGCTGTCATTGCTACTGAGGTCCCAATCCATGATCCTGTAGGGGTTCTCAGGTGGATATTGTACTGGTAGGATGAGAGGAGGTAAAAAGCCCATTGGTTCTACAAACGGCAGAGGAGACCATCTAAGGATGGGTCGGAGTCATCAAGTTAGACGAACATCAGATAGCTTTATTTCACCAAAAGCCACATTTCGTGGCTATAACTTGCCACTTCCTCAGTTTATGGTAATAGCAAATGTTTGACAATTTTTGGTTTCTCTTCCACCCAATTGTGTCTTTGTGGAAGAATATACACTTGGTTGGGCTAGGGAAACACTTGGGTGAAACAAATAACTGAGAAATGCCAAACATCTGTGTCTCACCATAAACGGAGGAAGTGATGAGTTATAACCATATAATGTATCTTTTGGTGAAATAAAGCTGATGTTCATCTAACTTGATGACTCCGACCCATCCTTAGATGTACCATTCTGGTCTCCTCTGCCGTTTGTAGCACCAATGGGCTTTTTACCTCCTCTCATCCTACCAGTACAATATCCACCTGAGAACCCATACAGGATCCAGGATTGGGACCTCAATAGCAATGACAGCAAGTGATTTCACCCCACCTGGAGATGGGGCCTCTTCAGGTAAGGTTGTGTAGTTCTACCCGCCTGGGTCTCCACAACCTCACCAGATGCAGGTTATTTTTAAATTTCTATTCATCATTTCTCTTAATTGAGCAAATAACTACATTTAGATTCATACTACGCCATAAGGGCTCTCCCACCCCAGTGGAAACCTTCGGACCTTTTAATGGGTGCCCAATCTGCTTTTTCACTCTGACCTCTTGGACCTTTGATGACCGCCACCATAGAGGATCCAGGAATTGTGAGCCCTTCAACATTGAGAGCGTCCTGCATTCATGGAAGGTTGCGTAGTTCTACCCACCTGGGTCACCGCAACCTCACCAGACGCAGGTCTTTTGTTCATTTCTATTCATCATTTCTCCTAATTGAGGAAATAACTAGATTTAGATTCATACTACGCCATAAGGGCTCTCCTACCCCAGTGGAAACCTTTGGACCTTTTAATGGGTGTCCAATCTGCTTTTTCATTCTGACCTCTTGGACCTTTGATGACCACCACCATAGAGGATCCAGGAATTGTGAGCGCCGCAACATTGAGAGTGACCTGCATTCATGGAAGGTTGCATTGTTCTGCCCGCCTGGGTCACCGCAACCTCACCAGATGCAGGTCTTTTTAAAATTTCTATTCATCATTTCTCCTAATTGAGGAAATAACTACATTTTAGATTCATACTACGCCATAAGGGCTCTCCCACCCAAGTGAAAACCTTTGGACCTTTTAATGGGTGTCCAATCTGCTTTTTCACTCTGACATCTTGGACTTCTGATGACCACCACTATAGAAGATCCAGGAATTGTGACCCCTGCAACATTGAGAGCGACCTGCATTCATGGAAGGTTGCGTAGTTCTACCTGCCTGGATCACTGCAACCTCATCAGTTGCAGGTCTTTTTTAAATTTCTATTCATCATTCCTCCTAATTGAGGAAATAACTACCGTACATTTTAGATTCATACTACACCATAAGAGCTCTCCCACCCAAGTGAAAACCTTTGGACCTTTAATGGGTGTCCAATCTGCTTTTTCATTCTGACCTCTTGGACCTCTGATGACCACCACTATAGAGGATCCAGGAATTGTGACCCCCTACAACACTGAGAGCGACCTGCATTCATGGAAGGTTGCGTAGTTCTACCCGCCTGGGTCACCGCAACCTCACCAGATGCCAGGCTATTTATCTTCTCATTCTCTCTTCATCCTATCGTAGGTGATGACATCAGAGGAACTGCTGCCATATACGGTAGTTATTATTATTATTATACAGGATTTATGGCGCCAACAGTTTGCTCAGCACTTTACAATATAATGGGAGACAATACAGCAACAATACAGTTCAATACAAGAGGGAAATGAGGGCCCTGCTCCTTGGAGCTTACAATCTAAGAGATGTCTCTGCCCATGGCCCTTGTCCAGAAGAACAGAAAGACCAGAGCAGAGATCCCATAACCACCACTAAAAATATTACAATGAAGGTTTTTGCACGTTCTTTTCTTATTCCTACTAATGGATTTGCATTAGCACAATGATCGCAGTTCCTGATACACTTTTTTTTTTTTTTTTTTTTAAGTGTAGTAAATGCGAGTGTTCCTCAAACTCAAGTCCTAATTTACCGCCATTCTTTATTATATTTCTCTGAATTTAATGTTGACTTGCCACAGAAGATTAACATTTAGTATGGAGAAAGTACAATAAAAAAAAAAGTAAACATTGAAAGGTTATTTAATTTAAAAAAAAATGTATTTTTCAGCTCGTCTTCATGAGAAATTGACTTTTTATTTGTTAAAAATCTCTATTACCTTCAAAAGCCTTTATTTTAGATAAACAAATCTTCCATGGGAGAATAAATAAATCGAAAGACTGCGGAAAAAGATGAGCCTGTATTTCCGTGCATCTTGCCCATTAGATTTTTTTTTTTAAAAATCACCTTTCCCTATTACAATGTAATAATCTTCTTCGATTAGATTTTTATTCTTGCATCCACCTGTCAACATTTCGTTGTGGAAAAAGAATCTAGGATGTCCACCTAGCGAAGAACACGGGGACGTGACCTCTACCCGGTAGGAGGAAAGTTCACAACTAACCTTGGAAAGTCTAATGTTAGGAAAAAGATCGAGAAACAGAGACAGCGAGTCAATCAAGAATGAAGCTGGATATACACTGGTAGAATTTGGCTCCAAATTTTTCATATTGAGAATATTCGTTTGATTTTTTTAATCTTCGGTTGACATTCATTTTCACTCGCAGTGATGAGAAAATTTGAAGTAGCATGGAAATTTCTTTCGAATGAACAAATTTCTAACAGTGTATGTGGTTTGTGTTTGCTAAAGTTAGTCCGTTTCAAAATTGAATGTTAAAAGCAAAGTTCTGAACGACCTTCATCTAGCCCCCGAGTGTCCAACATCGGGCCCTTTGGCATTTTTGGTGTGGCCCTTGGGACCCAAAAAGACACTGATCTGTGTTTCCCTATCACCCTGTTAAAGCAGTGATTTTTTTACATGTCTCATGTTAAATGTTTCCAGTCGAGCATGTCCCCAGTCTACAACTCCTATAGCACGTCTGCAGTCTCTGACCATTTCTTTTAACATACCTGCTGTCTCTGACCATCTCCTGTATCATGTCTGCAGCTTCTGACCATCTCCTGTGCCATGTCTGCAGGTCTCCAACCATCTCTTGTATCATGTCCACAGTCTCTGACCATCTCCTCCATCGTGTCTGCAGTCTATGACCATCTCCTGTACCATGTCTGCGGTCTCTGACCATCTCCTGTACCATGTCTGCAGTCTCTGACCATCTCCTGTACCACGTCTGCAGCTTCTGACCATCTCCTGTACCATGTCTGCAGTCTCTGACCATCTCCTGTACCATGTCTGCAGTCTCTGACCATCCCCTGTATGTCTGCAGTCTCTGACCATCTCCTGTACCATGTCTGCAGTCTCTGACCATCTCCTGTACTATGTCTGCAGTCTCTGACCATCTCCTGTATCATGTCAGCAGTCTCTGACCATCTCCTGTATCATGTCAGCAGTCTCTGACCATCTCCTGTATCATGTCAGCAGTCTCTGACCATCTCCTGTATCATGTTTGCAGTCTCTGACCATCTCCTCCATCATGTTAGCAGTCTCTGACCGTCTCCTGTATCATGTCAGCAGTCTCTGACCATCTCCTGTATCATGTTTTCAGTCTCTGACCATCTCCTCCATCATGTCAGCAGTCTCTGACCATCTCCTGTATCATGTCTGCAGTCTCTGACCATCTCCTGTATCATGTTTGCAGTCTCTGACCATCTCCTGTATCATGTTTGCAGTCTCTGATCATCTCATCCATCATGTTTGCATAATATTGTGTTTGTTTGCACTAAAATTCATTTAGGCATATTTTTACCTGAACATTTTAGTTGGATAAATGGCTGTGCAAATATCACGTGACATAAAAAAAAATGCAACAGCCACCATTTTATTCTTCAGGTCTTCTGCTTTCAGAAAATATAAAAGGTGTGATGGGGTAGCACCTTGGTGGTGGGTCACAAAAGCCATTCCCACGCGAGCGTGTGCTAACATGTTCTAACTTGCACCCTCCTGGGTCGCAGACCAGTGGACTCGGTCTTTATGGAGTAGTAGAAGAAAGAACACGTGTGTCCATTACCCTGTTGATAGAAAATGAGCGACAGGAATCTGGAGTAGCGGATTGACATCGAATTTAGTGTAAAAATTTGTAAAAGTGGGAGTGAAACTTTAGCTCTGTTACCACAGGATTATGGTGAACATTCCATGGAAAAATCAAGTTTGTTTGAATGGCATAGATGATTTAGGGAGTGGTGGGAAGATGCCCATGATGACTAAGTGGGCAGCCAAAAACGCAAAGGACAGATGGAAATGTGGAAAATGAAAAGGTTACGGGAATCTGTAAAAGACCAGAACACTGGCCTGACAAGTAGATTCTTCACCACGACAATGCTCCTGCACATGCCTGGCAAGCGGATTCTCCACCACGACAATGCTCCTGCACATGCCTGAAAAGTGGATTCTCCACCATGACAATGCTCCTGAACATGCCTGACAAGTGGATTCTCTACCATGACAATGCTCCTGCACATGCCTGGCAAGTGGATTCTCCACCACGACAATGCTCCTGCACATGCCTGACAAGTAGATTCTCTACCACGACAATGCTCCTGCATATGTCTGACTAGTGGATTCTCTACCATGACAATGCTTCTGCACATGCCTGACAAGTGGATTCTTCACCACGACAATGCTTTTGCACATGCCTGACAAGTGGATTCTCCACCACGACAATGCTCCTGCACATGCCTGACAAGTGGATTCTCTACCACGACAATGCTCCTGCACATGCCTGACAAGTGGATTCTCCACCACGACAATGCTCCTGCACATGCCTGGCAAGTGGATTCTCCACCACGACAATGCTCCTGCACATGCCTGACAAGTGGATCCGATCTCTTCAGGGAAGCCTATCCTGCCCTAAGCTAATAATGAAATCTTCTACTCTTCCTACCACTCCATCCCCCACAGTTACTACCTTTTGTACCACTAGCCCCTCCCTCCTAGATTGTAAGCTCCCAGGATCAGGGCCCTCCTATCCCTCTTGTATTGAACTGTATTGTTGCTGTACTGTCTCCCGTTATATTGTAAAGCGCTGAGCAAACTGTTGGTGCTATATAGCTAAATATTGTAGATTTTAACATGTGCAAAAAAACAAAAGGTAAACATGTTTCAAAAAATTGGAGATCCATACAGAGTTTACGTACTAAAAAAAAGAAAAGGTAAATGTGTTGAAAAGAAAGGAGATCTATACAGAGGTTAAATAAAAAAAAACAAAACGTAAACATGTTTTGAAAAAACGGAGATCTACACAAGTGTTAAATACTAAAAAAAAAAAAAAAAGTAAACGTGTTGAAAAAACAGATCTATACAGAGGTTAAATAGTAAAAAAAAGAAAAAAAGAAAAGGTAAACATGTTTAGAAAAAACAAAGATCTATACAGAGGTTAAATACGAAAAAAAAAGTAAACATGTTTTAAAAAATGGAGATTTATACAGAGGTTAAATTTAAAAAAAAAATGTAAACATGTTTTGAAAAAATGGAGATCTATACAGTGGCTAAATATTAAAAAAAATGTAAAAAAAAAAACTAAAAAATAAAAATCTAAACATGTTTTGAAAAATGGAGATCTATACAAGTGTTAAATACTAAAAAAAAACAAAAAACAAAAAAGTAAACGTTTTAAAAAATGGAGATCTATACAGAGGCTAAATATTAACAACATTTTTTAAAAAATTAAAAAAAAAAAAAATCTAAACAGGTTTTGAAAAAACGGAGCTCTACACAAGTGTTAAATACTTAAAAAAAAAAAAAAAAAAAGTAAACGTGTCGAAAAAACGGAGATCTATACAGAGGTTATATACTAAAAAAAAAAAGTATGCATGTTTTGAGAAAATGGAGATCTATACAGGTGTTAAATACTAAAAAAAAAAAAAAAAAGAAAAAATCTAAACATGTTTTGAAAAATGGAGATCTATACAAGTGTTAAATACTAAAAAAAAACAAAAAAACAAAAAAGTAAACGTCGAAAATATGGAGATCTATACAGAGGTTAAATACGAAAAAAAAAGTAAACGTTTTAAAAAATGGAGATCTATACAGAGGCTAAATATTAACAAAATTTTTAAAAAAATTAAAAAAAAAATCTAAACAGATTTTGAAAAAACGGAGCTCTACACAAGTGTTAAATACTAATTAGAAAAAAAAAAGTAAACGTGTTGAAAAAACAAAGTGAACATGTTAACATGTTTTGAAAAAATGGAGATCTATACAGTGGCTAAATATTAGAAAAAAAAAAAATCTAAATATGTTTTGAAAAATGGAGATCTATACAAGTGTTAAATACTAAAAAAAAAAAAAGTAAACGTGTTGAAAAAACAAAGTAAACATGTTAACATGTTTCGAAAAAATGGAGATCTATACAAATATATATTAAAATAAATAAATAAATAAAAAAAATCTAAACATGTTTTGAAAAATGGAGATCTATAGAAGTGTTAAATACTAAAAAAAAAAAAAAAGTAAACGTGTCGAAAAAACGGAGATCTATACAGAGGATAAATACTAAAAAAAAAAGTATGCATGTTTTGAGAAAATGGAGATCTATACAAGTGATAAATACTAAAAAAAAAAAGAAATAGAAAAAATCTAAACATGTTTTGAAAAATGGAGATCTATACAAGTGATAAATACTAAAAAAAAAAAAGTAAACGTGTTGAAAAAACAAAGTAAGCATGTTAACATGTTTCGAAAAAATGGAGATCTATACCATGGCTAAATATTAAAAAAAAAAAATCTAAACATGTTTTGAAAAATGGAGATCTATACAAGTGTTAAATACTAGAAAAAAACAAAAAAACAAAAAAGTAAACGTGTCGAAAAAATGGAGATCTATACAGAGGTTAAATACGAAAAAAAAAGTAAACGTTTTAAAAAATGGAGATCTATACAGAGGCTAAATATTAACAAAATTTTTTAAAAAATTTAAAAAAAAAATCTAAACAGGTTTTGAAAAAAAGGAGCTCTACACAAGTGTTAAATACTAAAAAAAAAAAAAAAAAAAGTAAACGTGTCGAAAAAATGGAGATCTATACAGAGGATAAATACTAAAAAAAAATAGTACGCATGTTTTGAGAAAATGGAGATCTATACAGGTGTTAAATACTAAAAAAAAAAAAGAAAAAGAAAAAATCTAAACATGTTTTGAAAAATGGAGATCTATACAAGTGTTAAATGCTAAAAAAAAAAAAAAAAAAGAAAAAATCTAAACATGTTTTGAAAAATGGAGATCTATACAAGTGTTAAATACTAAAAAAAAACAAAAAAACAAAAAAGTAAACGTCGAAAATATGGAGATCTATACAGAGGTTAAATACGAAAAAAAAAGTAAACGTTTTAAAAAATGGAGATCTATACAGAGGCTAAATATTAACAAAATTTTTAAAAAAATTAAAAAAAAAATCTAAACAGATTTTGAAAAAACGGAGCTCTACACAAGTGTTAAATACTAATTAGAAAAAAAAAAGTAAACGTGTTGAAAAAACAAAGTGAACATGTTAACATGTTTTGAAAAAATGGAGATCTATACAGTGGCTAAATATTAAAAAAAAAAAAAATCTAAATATGTTTTGAAAAATGGAGATCTATACAAGTGTTAAATACTAAAAAAAAAAAAAGTAAACGTGTTGAAAAAACAAAGTAAACATGTTAACATGTTTCGAAAAAATGGAGATCTATACAAATATATATTAAAATAAATAAATAAATAAAAAAAATCTAAACATGTTTTGAAAAATGGAGATCTATACAAGTGTTAAATACTAAAAAAAAAAAAAAAAGTAAACGTGTCGAAAAAACGGAGATCTATACAGAGGATAAATACTAAAAAAAAAAGTATGCATGTTTTGAGAAAATGGAGATCTATACAGGTGTTAAATACGAAAAAAAAAAAAGAAATAGAAAAAATCTAAACATGTTTTGAAAAATGGAGATCTATACAAGTGATAAATACTAAAAAAAAAAAAGTAAACGTGTTGAAAAAACAAAGTAAGCATGTTAACATGTTTCAAAAAAATGGAGATCTATACCATGGCTAAATATTAAAAAAAATAAATCTAAACATGTTTTGAAAAATGGAGATCTATACAAGTGTTAAATACTAAAAAAAAACAAAAAAACAAAAAAGTAAACGTGTCGAAAAAATGGAGATCTATACAGAGGTTAAATACGAAAAAAAAAGTAAACGTTTTAAAAAATGGAGATCTATACAGAGGCTAAATATTAACAAAATTTTTTAAAAAATTAAAAAAAAAAATCTAAACAGGTTTTGGAAAAAACGGAGCTCTACACAAGTGTTAAATACTAAAAAAAAAAAAAAAAAAAGTAAACGTGTCGAAAAAATGGAGATCTATACAGAGGATAAATACTAAAAAAAAAAAGTACGCATGTTTTGAGAAAATGGAGATCTATACAGGTGTTAAATACTAAAAAAAAAAAAGAAAAAGAAAAAATCTAAACATGTTTTGAAAAATGGAGATCTATACAAGTGTTAAATACTAAAAAAAAAGTAAACGTGTTGAAAAAACAAAGTGAACATGTTAACATGTTTTGAAAAAATGGAGATCTATACAATGGCTAAATATTAAAAAAAAAAAAAAAATCTACACATGTTTTGAAAAATGGAGATCTATACAAGTGTTAAATAGTAAAAAAAAAAAAAAAAAAAAGTGAACGTGTTGAAAAAACAAAGTAAACATGTTAACATGTTTCAAAAAAATGGAGATCTATACCATGGCTAAATATTAAAAAAAATAAATAAATAAATAAAAAAAAATCTAAACATGTTTTGAAAAATGGAGATCTATACAAGTGTTAAATACTAAAAAAAAAAAAAGTAAACGTGTTGAAAAAACGGAGATCTATACAGAGGTTAAATACTAAAAAAAAAAAAGTACGCATGTTTTGAGAAAATGGAGATCTATACAGGTGTTAAATACTAAAAAAAAAAAGAAAAAAAAAATCTAAATATGTTTTGAAAAATGGAGATCTATACAAGTGTTAAATACTAAAAAAAAAAAAAAAAAAAAAAAAGTAAACGTGTTGAAAAAACAAAGTGAACATGTTAACATGTTTTGAAAAAATGGAGATCTATACCATGGCTAAATATTAAAAAAAAAAAAAAATCTAAATATGTTTTGAAAAATGGAGATCTATACCATGGCTAAATATTAAAAAAAAAAAAAAATCTAAATATGTTTTGAAAAATGGAGATCTATACAAGTGTTAAATACTAAAAAAAAAAAAAAAAAAGTTAACGTGTTGAAAAAACAAAGTAAACATGTTAACATGTTTCGAAAAAATGGAGATCTATACAATGGCTAAATATTAAAAAAAATAAATAAATAAATAAAAAAAAATCTAAACATGTTTTGAAAAATGGAGATCTATACAAGTGTTAAATACTAAAAAAAAAGTAAACGTGTTGAAAAAACAAAGTGAACATGTTAACATGTTTTGAAAAAATGGAGATCTATACAATGGCTAAATATTAAAAAAAAAAAAAATCTACACGTTTTGAAAAATGGAGATCTATACAAGTGTTAAATAGTAAAAAAAAAAAAAAAAAAAAGTGAACGTGTTGAAAAAACAAAGTAAACATGTTAACATGTTTCAAAAAAAATGGAGATCTATACCATGGCTAAATATTAAAAAAAATAAATAAATAAATAAAAAAAAAATCTAAACATGTTTTGAAAAATGGAGATCTATACAAGTGTTAAATACTAAAAAAAAAAGTAAACGTGTTGAAAAAACGGAGATCTATACAGAGGTTAAATACTAAAAAAAAAAAGTACGCATGTTTTGAGAAAATGGAGATCTATACAGGTGTTAAATACTAAAAAAAAAAAAGAAAAAAAAAAAATCTAAATATGTTTTGAAAAATGGAGATCTATACAAGTGTTAAATACTAAAAAAAAAAAAAAAAAAAAAAAAAAAGTAAACGTGTTGAAAAAACAAACAAAGTGAACATGTTAACATGTTTTGAAAAAATGGAGATCTATACCATGGCTAAATATTTAAAAAAAAAAAAAATCTAAATATGTTTTGAAAAATGGAGATCTATACAAGTGTTAAATACTAAAAAAAAAAAAAATCTAAATATGTTTTGAAAAATGGAGATCTATACAGTGGCTAAATATTAAAAAAAAAAAAAAATCTAAATATGTTTTGAAAAATGGAGATCTATACAAGTGTTAAATACTAAAAAAAAAAAAAAAAGTAAACGTGTTGAAAAAACAAAGTAAACATGTTAACATGTTTCGAAAAAATGGAGATCTATACAATGGCTAAATATTAAAAAAAATAAATAAATAAAAATCTAAACATGTTTTGAAAAATGGAGATCTATACAAGTGTTAAATACTAAAAAAAAAAAAAAAAAGGAAACGTGTCGAAAAAACTGAGATCTATACAGAGGATAAATACTTAAAAAAAAAGTACGCATGTTTTGAGAAAATGGAGATCTATACAGGTGTTAAATACGAAAAAAAAAAAAGAAATAGAAAAAATCTAAACATGTTTTGAAAAATGGAGATCTATACAAGTGATAAATACTGAAAAAAAAAGTAAACGTGTTGAAAAAACAAAGTAAACATGTTAACATGTTTCAAAAAAATGGAGATCTATACCATGGCTAAATATTAAAATAAATAAATAAATAAATAAAAAAAAATCTAAACATGTTTTGAAAAATGGAGATCTATACAAGTGTTAAATACTAAAAAAAAAAAAGTAAACGTGTCGAAAAAACGGAGATCTATACAGAGGTTAAATACTAAAAAAAAAAAAAAATGCATGTTTTGAGAAAATGGAGATCTATACAGGTGTTAAATACTAAAAAAAAAAAAAAAAATGCATGTTTTGAGAAAATGGAGATCTATACAGGTGTTAAATACCACCCCCCCCCCAAAAAAAACAAAAGTAAACATGTTATGAAAAAAACAGATCTACACAGAGGTTAAATACTACAAAAAGAAAAAAACAAAAAAGCCGGCGTACAGCAGTAACATTTTGCGTTTGTTAACATCCCGGCACCGACGCGCTGGCTTTATCTGTGGCTTCATTTCAAGCCGTATCGATCGATGGTTGGAGGCAATCTAGACTGCATCGGTTTCAGATGCCACAGATAACGGCGGACTAGTGCCATCCACATCCGTGTTGTTCCCAGCTCCGTCCATGCGTGTGAAGGTCACGGACGGGAGGCGGATCGTCCTCCAGCAGCCGGTATAATTAGAGCTTCTAATTGTTCGTTCATCAATTCTGCTTTACAAGGCTGATGAGTTGTCAATGAGAAGCCACTTGTTACCTCGCAGCTCTCGGGGGACCCGGCCGATGGGAAGTGCTGCCGGCCGATATCCACGCCATTGGTTATCCAGGATACCATTGTTATTGATGCGGGTACAAAATTCGTCCGACAGCCGAGGCGAGCGATCGCTGTACATTTCACACCGACACAAAACAAATGTTTTCCTGAGATACCCAATTATCTTCCCTCTCACTCGGCTTTATACAAAAAGACTAAAAGTAGATGCAGAGTGTAACCCAAAGACACAGAAGGGGGTATGTATAGAACAAAATGGCATCGCTGGTTCGTCCATCGAAAATGCATGGGAATTCGTTCTGTGCGGATGGAGCAAAATTGAATGTTCTCAGGATATGTTCTCTGCGATTCGAATGTGTGAATGTGTGAATGTGGGAAATACCGGGTTATGGTCAGTAGATGGTGCTGAGGAGCACACTTATTTCCTATAATATGCAACAAAAAACAATTGCTTTCACCCCCCCACCAGGTACGACATCTCTGAATCAGTGTAGTGGTCCCTTGGGGCAATATTTAATCCAGTGACACCAACAATGGGGCATAATTTCCCCCACTGACACAAGCGAAGGGGCACAATTCCTCCCAATGACACCAAGGATGTTGCACATTTCCTCATAATGACAACAATCGGGCATAGTCCCTCCCAATGGTACCAATGATGGGGCGCTATTCCTCCCACTGACACCAATGATGGGGCACTATTCCTCCCACTGATACCAATGATGGGGCACTATTCCTCCCACTGACACCAATGATGGGGCACTATTCCTCCCACTGACACCAATGATGGGGCACTATTCCTCCCACTGACACCAATGATGGGGCACGATTCCTCCCACTGACACCAATGATGGGGCACTATTCCTCCCACTGACACCAATGATGGAGCGCTATTCCTCCCACTGACACCAATGATGGGGCACTATTCCTCCCACTGATACCAACGATGGGGCACTATTCCTCCCACTGACACCAACGATGGGGCACTATTCCTCCCACTGATACCAATGATGGGACACTATTCCTCCCACTGACACCAATGATGGGGCACTATTCCTCCCACTGATACCAATGATGGGACACTATTCCTCCCACTGACACCAATGATGGGACACTATTCCTCCCACTGACACCAATGATGGGACACTATTCCTCCCACTGATACCAATGATGGGGCGCTATTCCTCCCACTGACACCAATGATGGGACGCTATTCCTCCCACTGATACCAATGATGGGGCACTATTCCTCCCACTGACACCAATGATGGGGCACTATTCCTCCCACTGATACCAATGATGGGCACTATTCCTCCCACTGACACCAATGATGGTACACTATTCCTCCCACTGACACCAATGATGGGACACTATTCCTCCCACTGACACCAATGATGGGGCACTATTCCTCCCAATGACACCAACAATGGGGCACAGTTCAGGAGTGGATTACACTCAGAATGCAGGGTTCAGGAGTGGGTTACACTCACAATGCAGGGTTCAGGAGTGGGTTACACTCAGAATGCAGGGTTCAGGAGTAGGTCACCATGGTAAACCATGCTATGCAGAGAGTGCACCTCTGAACGCACATCCAAAGCTCACCTCTGCACTCTTTTTCCACAGTTAATGTCTGCAACATGGGACATGTGACAGGAAGTGAAGGAAAATCTCCCCAATGGTGACACAGATGGCAAAAAAATTGACAGGGGTTATAACCCTCCCTTATGCTTTCTAAAATGAATAAAAAAGTATTGTCTTCATATTTACTTCAAATTAAAGTGGGGTTCCTGAGAAAAAAAAAAAAAAAGAACGTTTTTTCATCCCATAAACCTCTTGCGCACAATCATTTTTCCCTACCCCCGAGGCCGTTTAAATTAGTGCCCTTGGCTACCGGTGGGGGGGCATTTTTCACACACGATAAAATCTGCATTTTTGCTAGAAATTACAAACAATATATTATCTAAAAGCCGAAACCTCCGGAGAATAAAACGGCGGCAGTGATCATCTTTTTGATGCTGCACATTATTTTAGCAGCCATTTAATTAAATGCATTATTTCAGGAAAATATACACTTAAAAATAAATTTTAGTGTAAACAAACACGTTATACTCAATATTTGGCAAAATATAAAAGATAGGGTTGCATCGAGTAAGTAGATACCAAGCATGCCAAGCCTTAAAAGTGCACATACCTATTAAAAGAAATAAAAAAAAAAAAAAAAAAAAAAGGTACCGAACATTGTCTATAGGCAACACTTTAAAAGCCCTTATAGGTTTTGAATTTAGAGTCAACTATGAATTATGGCCTTCAAATTATTACTCTCAGTGTGACAGTGAGGATTTCAAAAATATATATATTTATTTTATTTATTTTATATAATTTTGTTTATTAAAAAAAATATATTTGAAAAATATATATATTATTTTTATTTATTTTAAATAATTTTGTTTTTTTTAAAAAAAAAAAAATTTATTTGCTATCACAGTGGGGCTAACAATTGGGCAGGTAACAGGTCCTCTTTTTGAAAAAAATCAGGGGTCTAATTCATTTATACCAACAGAGCCATTCACCCCTATAGGCCGCTATCACATACACGCCACAAATCCTTCCAAATTTCAGGACATTCTAATGGATCATGGATGAATATTTAATTCCTATTTATTCATTAAATTGCCCTGTAAAATATGCTGATGGATTTGAATAAAAAAAGGAAAAAAATATAGAGTGATAAATAAACGTATCAGTTTTTAATCTCTTTGGATACATTATCTCCCACTCTGCGTTCTGATTTATTCCTTCAATCTATATCTCCCCAACTTCTGGCTCCGGGCTCCCTCCTCCTCACTCTGCAATATTTAATTCTTCTGTCCGCCCGGCTTTTTACTTTCATCCTCATTTTTTTGATTTTTCTCAACATTTCATTTGTCTTTTCGAAAGCTCTTTCCTCTTCATTTTTGTTATCTACCAGCCTCAATACCTGTGCCTATATTTTGCTTTTTTAAAAAAAAAAAAAAAAAAGAATTAAATTAAAAATTAAAGCACCTTTAACTCTTTCACTGCTGGAGCATTTATTTATTTATTTATTATTTCAAGCAGTCATTAAATTTTGGACGTGAAAACGCAATTAAGAACCTCCAACACATTATATATTTTCTGAAAGCAAGCTGTAGATACAAATGATGGTAGTTGCAAATATTTATGCCACTTGATATTAACACATTCCTGTTTATAAAACACCTCCTAAGTCACTACTGGCCTTACGATGACCTCTAAATCACTATGGGCCTTACGATGGATCCTAAGACATTGGCTCCTACGTTGATATTGGACTTAGATTGACCCCTAAGTCACTACAGGCCTTATGATGGTCCCTAAGTCACTACTGGCCTTACCTTGGCCGCTATATTGATACTGGCCTTCATGTTGACACCTACGTCACTACTGGCATTATGTAGGCTTCTACATCACCAGCGGTCTTATGTTTGCCCCCTATGCTATACCTTGGCCCCTATATTGATACAGGCCTTATGATGGTCCCTAAGTCACTACTGGCCTTACCTTGGCCGCTATATTGATACTGGCCTTTATTTTGACACCTAAGTCACTACTGGCCTTACTTTGGCCACTATATTGATACTGGCCTTCATGTTGACACCTAAGTCACTACTGGCATTATGTAGGCTTCTACATCACCAGCGGTCTTATGTTTGCCCCCTATGCTATACCTTGGCCCCTATATTGATACAGGCCTTATGATGGTCCCTAAGTCACTACTGGCCTTACCTTGGCCGCTATATTGATACTGGCCTTTACGTTGACACCTAAGTCACTACTGGCCTTACTTTGGCCACTATATTGATACTGGCCTTCATGTTGACACCTAAGTCACTACTGGCATTATGTAGGCTTCTACATCACCAGCGGTCTTATGTTTGCCCCCTATGCTATACCTTGGCCCCTATATTGATACAGGCCTTATGATGGTCCCTAAGTCACTACTGGCCTTACCTTGGCTGCTATATTGATACTGGCCTTTACGTTGACACCTAAGTCACTACTGGCCTTACCTTGGCCGCTATATTGATACTGGCCTTCATGTTGACACCTAAGTCACTACTGGCATTATGTAGGCTTCTACATCACCAGCGGTCTTATGTTTGCCCCCTATGCTATACCTTGGCCCCTATATTGATACAGGCCTTATGATGGTCCCTAAGTCACTACTGGCCTTACCTTGGCCGCTATATTGATACTGGCCTTTACGTTGACACCTAAGTCACTACTGGCCTTACCTTGGCCGCTATATTGATACTGGCCTTTATTTTGACACCTAAGTCACTACTGGCATTATGTAGGCTTCTACATCACCAGCGGTCTTACGTTTGCCCCCTATGCTATACCTTGGCCCCTATATTGATACTGGCCTTTATGTTGATCCCTACATCACTACTGTGTCCCATGGAGGAACCATGGAGAGCAGAGGGAACCCAGCAAATTCGACACACCTTGAAATGTCTTGGATGCAGATGAAATTTTGGCAGTGGTAGCTCTTGAAATGTGTGAAGATCTGGTAAACAATGACACTCATATTGCTCAGGGGAATGACAAGACAGATCCTGAAGTCACTCCTGAAGTCAGGTCCTGGTAACAGTGAAGCTAGCTTCAGGCAGACAAGATGAAAGGGTTCCCTGGTCAACAGAGAGGTGGCCAACCATGAATGTCACTCTTAAAATGGGATATTTACTTTTAAAGTTGAACTCCATGCAAACAGCTAAATGCACAGATGAAATACTTATAGGTCTGATGTTTTTGTCCATCCAGTCATCCAGCACTGCTTGCTTCTTTTTTTCTCAACTGCCTCCTAAGATACGTACATTGTTTTGCTTTACCACGCACACTTTAAAACACAAAGGGACCTTGGGCTTTGACATGTGGCCTGTATGTGACTTTGTTTTGTCATCTTTCTCCTGCTGAGAAAGGCTACATCCGTTCATACACAATCTTGCAATGCATCTCAACACTCATAAAGCTTTCAGAAAAGCTGGTTGCAACAGTGGTGATCTAGACCAGTAGTCCTCAACCACTGAGCCAATGTCCAGTGTCAAGCCACAGACTCCCCTCTCTAGGGCCTCCAGCCAACTGCCTCTCGATTCCTCCAGGCCCCCCAGCTTACTGCAGAACTTCTAGCTGTTCGCAGTGCCTCCAACCTCCAACAGTGTCCCACAGTGCCCCAACTTCCCTCAGTGCTTCCCACCCCCTTCAGAGCTGGTTTGTATAAAGTGAAGCTGTAGTAGTGGTCTAGACCAGTGGTTCACAACCACTGGGCCATGCCCACTGCAAGGCCACAGACTACCCCCTCTTGGGATTTCAGCCATCTTCCTCTCACAGTACCTCCCTGCTCGTATATTCCCCCCCCCCACCTCCTGTAATGGCCTACAGTGGTCTCAGTCTCCACAGTGTCCCCCAAACTCCCATAGTCTCCCCCAACTTGCTGCAGAGTTCCCAGCCCTCAACAGTGCTCTCAACCTCCGATAGTGCTCCCCAGCCCACTCCAGATACCTCATCCCTTACAGGGCTGGTTGTTATACAGTAGTGGTGGCCTAGATCAGTTGTTCTCAACCACTGGGCCATGGGCCAATCTCAGGCCACAGACTCCCCTCCACCGGGCTTCCAGCCAAGTGCCTCTCATAATGCCTCCTGGCTCCCAAAGTTCCCCCCAACCTTCCATAGTGTCCTCAGCCTCTACAATGACCTTCAACCTTCCAACAGTGCCCTTCATCCTGCTGCAGAGCCTCCAGCCCTCCACAGTGCCCCCCAACCTCCAAATGTGTCCCACAGTGCCTCCCAACCTCCCACAGCGATGGCATCCATGCCTCCCTGCTCCCATAGTTCAAACTCCCATAGTGGTCCAAGGTGCCCGAGGCCCCTTGAGAGCCCCCAGCCGCCCACAGTGCTCCCAACCTACAATAGTGACCCACAATTCCCCCTAACCTCCCAAAGTGCTCTCCAGCCCCAACCCCCTCCAGAAACCTCAGGGCATCAAGGCTGCTGCAGAGTCTCCTAACCAACTCCACAACCTCCCACCCCTGCTGTCATGGCACCCAGCCCTATTCAGAGCCTTCAAGAGTTCCAATACTCTGCTTTTAATTATTTACTGTTGGGGCACGGAAGGTTTTGTAAGAATTTACTGGGCCCTGGTCTCAAAAAGGTTGAGTGAAATAAAAAGACAATATTTAATGAGGTTATATTTACAAAATTGCTTGCGTTGCAGTTCTACACCATCTCAGATTCGTTTTCCTTTAGTTACATTTTAACAACATTCCTCATTTATGACCACTGAGCCACCGAAACATTTTAGCGTGGAGGCCACAACATTTACTACCAGTTCTCCTTCAAAACATTTTAACAAATCATCCAGAATTTATGTATGAACACTGGAATCTCATTAAAACCAAACACAAGAAAAAACGTGCATACCTAACGGTTTTATGGCATTAAACCGCCATTAATACGGAGGAATTGAAATGAAGGTATCTGCAGAAACGTATGAAATTTTATAATGCTTCCATACAGGAAACTAGTGGTACATCTGTTCATCCAGTTTAGAGATGTAAACATCCCATCTAGGCTGGTGACCTGACTTTTCTCTACTGCAGTTACGCAATTCAGCCTGGTCACACCCCCGCCCCGCAGACTGTGATTGGACAATGAAGGAGCAGTAGAAGACTGATGAGCTCAGCGGAATAAAAGAATGCCAAAAGTTGGTCTTAAGGGTCCACAATTCTTTACTGTCAATGATACTTAAATCACAGGAAGACCAATTGTCTCCAACGCGTTTCGGGTCAAAAGAGTTCCTCTTTGTATGGGCTTGTCACAAGTGGCAACCGTGTGAATTGGATTCAAGATCCTCCTGAAGGACAATCTTTGTAAAATGTGAAGATGGAGCTGTCTCAATGGACCAAGTAGTAAGGGTCACCAACACTGTTACTACTAGCCCATTGAGACACCTCCATCCAGTTTAGAAGTCCCGTTGAAGGAGGATTCTTTTTGCCTCAAAATCCGTTGGATACAGTTTGCCTTTCTGTCCTTTAAATATCATCGACAAAGTGTGGACTCACAAATGTTTGGTGGTCTTTTATTCGGTTTCACATGGATGACTCAATTCGGGTGGTCCCTACCCCTCGGGGACCCCACAATTTACTGTGGGGCTGCCAAGGTCATTCCATTGAGTTTCATTGATTGATGGGTATGAGATTGGAATCCAGTGCCTCACATCTACTTTGTCTTGGACTGCTGAGCTCAGCAGACAGCTACGGCTTCCCATCACTCTGACTTCCTGCCAGCACGGTCCTTGTCTGTATATGTGTATGCAGCACATCTGATTCCCATTGCTTCCCCTCCCCCTCACAGGCTACGTTTTATTGTGCCGGGAACTGCAAGATCCAATGCCAAGTCGAACTGAGGCACTTAACCTGAAACCTCCTGCCGACCCTGTACAGCATGGCTCAGACTGGGGCAGGGAGAAGCAGCACCAGGAGCCAGTCAGTTGTACTGCAGTGCTCATGTGCTAACAAGTGGCATGTTGATAGAAGGAAAGAACAGATTAGCAGGGAGCTGAGCATATCATTCTGCTGCTCCTAGTTCCCTGTCTAGTCACATTGTGGGGGTGGATAGGGCACCTGTAAATTTGTAGCAGGTCAGTTCTCCTCCTGTTCCAGACAAGCCGTGCTGTGTAGCATAGCTGTGTAAATCTCAGGAATGGATGGACAGAGATACAAAAATCCTTTCACTGATAAAACAGATCTAAACATACTTCATGGATCAAAAGAAGCATTCTAATTGGTCCAAAATGATGGGACCATTGACTATTCATGGATTCTGAACATTTTCAGTAAAGTCCAGGTTGCTGATCTTAGAGGTAGAGTTTCAAAGAGGAAGTGATATCTGAATTTGGTCTGTAAAGAAACAGAAATACAATGGGGGAAAAACACAAATTTTGGATGATAGATGCCTGAAAAAAAGAGTATTAAGGATGGAAAGACCAAGTTTGAGTTATATGAACCAGGGGCGGACTGACAACTCATGGGGCCCCCGGACAATAGGGGATCATGGGGCCCCTGTGTCCTTGCCCAAACTCAAAAAAGCCTATGAAAAAGGTACCAGAGGCATCTCATGGGGCCCCCTACTGACCCTGGGCCCTCGGGCAGAGCTGAGTTTCCAAATGGTCAGTCTGCCCCTGATATGAACTAAATCCCACTCTAGATTAATTTATATTATAAGGAAAGGTCCCCCAGCAGCCAGAAAAAGGCAGCTCAGGATGCAGGACGTCACCGGCTTCTAGTCCCTGTAGTAATTCATTTTCACCACAAGATGTCCTCAGTTTCCTCCTGGGTGTCCCTCAACTCCGAAGACTGAGGGCATACTGTGAGTGCAGGTTGTCATGGCCCCCGAGGTTCACGATGGTGCCCTGCATTCCCAGTGAAATGATACCGAGAGTGGAGCTGACATCATCAGCCGCATTCTGCATCACTGAGGACAGCCCACTGCTGGAAAAAAATCGAGAGAAGAGGATCCTGCGCCTGAAGACATCTGGAAAAGAGAATTATACAAAAAAACATAAAATACTGCCAGGGACGCCTCTGGTTGAGGGGAATACTTAGGTGGGCTGTAGCCCAGGGTTGGGCTTTATATTGGAGACAAAGAGTAAATGAAAATATGTTGGAGGAATGTTTGACACCTTCTGTCAATGCAATACAGAACATGTTCATCAATCAAGTATGTATTGACTCAACCTGAATTGTTTGCTCATATTTATGCAAACAGATCTCTGTAGTATGAACTCCCACATATCGTACTTAGTCTATAAAACACAGATGCCAACCCTTCATACCATCCAGATCCTTCTAATATCTACAGTTATGTAAATACACAGATCAGCCAAAACCTTCTGATCACTGACAGGTAAAGTGAATAACATTATTTATCTTGTTACAATGGCACCTGAAAGTGGGTGGGATATATTAGGTAAATAAAAATAAATAATATATAATAATGGGATATATTAGGTAGCAAGTGAACATGTTGTCCCTGAAGTTGATGTGTTGAAAGCAGAAAAAATGGGCAAGTGTAAGGATGTAAATTACTTTGACAAGGACCAAAATTGTAATGGCTGTATGAATGGGTCAGAGCATATCCATAACTGCAGCTCTTGTGGGATGTTCCTGGTTTGCAGTGGTCAGGACCAACCAAAATTGGTCCAAGGAAGGAAAACCAAAAAAATGGCCATGGGCGGCAAAGGATCATTGATACACATGGGAAAAGAAGGTTGGCCTGTTTAGTCTGATCCAATAGAAGAGGTACTGTAGCTCAAATGCTAAAAAAGTTATTGCTGGTTCTGATAGAAAGGTGTTAGAACCCACGGAACATCGCAGTTTGTTGTGTATGGAGCTGACTGGTCAGGGTGCCCATGCTGACCCATGTCCACAGCCAGAAGTGCCTACAATGGGCACGTGACCATCAGAACTGAACCACAAAGCAATGGAAGAAGGTTGCCTGGTCTTTTGAATTCAAGAATGGTTTAATGTGTTGACTTGGCCTCCAAATTCTCCAGATCTCAATCCAATTTGAGCATCTGTGGGATGTACTGGAAAAAAGTCTGATCCATGGAGGCTCCAACTCGCAAACTGCAGGACTTAAAGAATCTGCTACCGAAGGCTTGGTGTAAGGATGTAAATGACTTTGACAAGGACCAAAATTGTAATGGCTGTATGAATGGGTCAAAGCATATCCATAACTGCAGCTCTTGTGGGATGTTCCTGGTTTGCAGTGGTCAGGACCAACCAAAATTGGTCCAAGGAAGGAAAACCAAAAAAAGGGCCATGGGTGGCAAAGGATCATTGATACACATGGGAAAAGAAGGTTGGCCTGTGTAGTCTGATCCAATAGAAGAGGTACTGTAGCTCAAATGCTAAAAAAGTTATTGCTGGTTCTGATATAAAGGTGTTAGAACCCACGGAACATCGCAGTTTGTTGTGTATGGAGCTGACTGGTCAGGGTGCCCATGCTGACCCATGTCCACAGCCAGAAGTGCCTACAATGGGCACGTGACCATCAGAACAGGACCATGAAGCAATGGAAGAAGGTGGCCTTATGAATTCAAGAATGGTTTGATGTGTTGACTTCTCCAGATCTCAATCCAAATTCTCCAGATCTCAATCCAACTGAGCATCTGTGGGATGTACTGGAAAAAAGTCTGATCCATGGAGGCTCCAACTCGCAAACTGCAGGACTTGAAGAATCTGCTACCGATGGCTTGGTGCCGGATACCACAGCATACCTTTAAAGGTCTATAGTGGAGTCCATGCCTCAGGGGGTTATGGTGGGGGACCATGATACACGCACACACACAAGCGCACACACAAGCGCACACACTTCTGGACCTTCACTGAGGAAAACAACTAAGTCAGCATTCACACCTGGACTTTCTGAAACAGCAGGCAGAAATGCAGTGAAACGCTCAACGCGCTTCTGGTGCCATTATTTTTTAATGGCACCCCATGTACTGTGAGATTTCGGCATGTTTTTTGCATGAAAAACTAAAACATACGTTGCCAAACACCCTTGGCTCAGTGCTAAAAATTTGGTACATGAGCCTTTTTTGCCACCTTTTTCATACGAAAGACAGCCCATTCCAGTCGATAGGCCGTCATTGCAACGCTCAGATGTACTGTAGCTGAAATGCTAAAAAAGTTATTGCTGGTTCTGATAGAAAGGTGTTAGAACCCACGGAACATCGCAGTTTGTTGAGTATGGAGCTGACTGGTCAGGGTACCCATGCTGACCCATGTCCACAGCCAGAAGTGCCTACAATGGGCATGTGACCATCAGAACAGGACCACGAAGCAATGGAAAAAGGTGGCCTGGTCTTATGACTTCAAGAATGGTTTGATGTGTTGACTTCTCCAGATCTCAATCCAAATTCTCCAGATCTCAATCCAACTGAGCATCTGTGGGATGTACTGGAAAAAAGTCTGATCCATGCAGGCTCCAACTCGCAAACTGCAGGACTTGAAGAATCTGCTACCGATGGCTTGGTGCCAGATACCACAGCATACCTTTAAAGGTCTATAGTGGAGTCCATGCCTCAGGGGGTTATGGTGGGGGACCATGATACACGCACACACACAAGCGCACACACAAGCGCACACACTTCTGGACCTTCACTGAGGAAAACAACTAAGTCAGCATTCACACCTGGACTTTCTGAAACAGCAGGCAGAAATGCAGTGAAATGCTCGACGCGCTTCTGGTGCCATTATTTCTTAATGGCACCCCATGTACTGTGAGATTTCGGCATGTTTTTTGCATGAAAAACTAAAACATACGTTGCCAAACACCCTTGGCTCAGTGCTAAAAATTTGGTACATGAGCCTTTTTTGCCACCTTTTTCATACGAAAGACAGCCCATTCCAGTCGATAGGCCGTCATTGCAATGCTCAGATGTGAACGCCGCCTTGTATACATTACCTTCCTCTACCTCCCACAATTAGATAAAAAAAATTAAAGTGCTTTCTGACTTTTCTTTTTCTGCAGCACTTCCCATATTCTCGGCTAGGCAAGAATGACGTAGCACTCCTTTAACATATTACGGCCCTCAAGTCTCTGCTGAGTTCTGAAAGCACGAGCCATATTTTTTAAAAATGGTGGCGAGACCAACCGTAAGGGGGACTGAAGTTCCTCATCAAAGCTTCCATGTAAAATAATATTCAAGGTTAAACCGTGTGGAAGCCAATATGTCATATAATTAATGGAGAAACTCCAACAAGCAAATGACACCAACCTTGGGAATCATATAACAGGACCTAGCAGAGACCCTTGGCAAGTCTGTGCATGCACAAAATCATGCGACACCCCACCATGCATACGCAGAAAGCAACAGGTCTCTGCCAGGAGCTGCAGCATCTCTATACTTGCGCAGGAGGCAAGTTCATTATTATTATTATTATTATTATACAGTATTTATAAAGCGCCAATAGTTCACTCAGCGCTGTACATTACAAAGGGGGACAGAAAATGTGACAGAACAATACCAATACAATGCAAACCATGAGGGGATTGAGGGCCCTGCTCTTTCGAGCTTACAATCTAGGAGGGAGGGGATGGTGGCACAGGAGGAGAAAGCTGTGGGGGATGGAGTGGTAGGAAGAGTGGAGGAGGTCGGCAAGTTAGCAGGGGTTGGGGTAGGCTTCCCTGAAGAGATGGGTTTTCAGGGTGCGCCTAAAGGAGAGGAGAGTAGGTGATAATCTGATGGGTTGGGGCAGGGAGTTCCAGAGGATGGGTGACACCCTGGAGAAGTCCTGGAGGCGGGCATGGGAGGAGGAGACCAGGGAACTAGAGAGAAGGAGGTCTTGTGAGGAGCGGAGTGTGCGTGTTGGGCGGTACTTGGATATTAGGTCGGTGATGTAGTTCGGGGCAGTATGGTGGACAGCTTTGTACGTCAGTGTTAGGATTTTGAATTTGATCCGTTGCGCAATCGGAAGCCAGTGGAGGGATTGGCAGAGGGGGGTGGCGGAAACGGAGCGGTTGGAAAGGTGAATGAGTCTGGCAGCCGTATTCAGGATCGACTGAAGCGGGGATAGCCAGCTCATTCACCAGCTAAGTTCATAATAGTAGAATGTCAAAGGTGAACTTTGGGCTGGAAGGAGGACATCGTTGGACACCATGGACTACTATGTATCTATTTTTTTATCTTCACACAGGACAAACACCAGGGACGATAAATACAATTTTAGCTAGGTAGAGTACAGTTCCTCTTAGGTCTAGTGGAACTGATGGGTTGCTAGCCAAAAAAATATTTTTTTTGTAGTCATAGCAGAAAACTCTAAATGAAGAATCTACGATGTATGGCCATAAATATAGGGATACCCCCACCCCCCGATCATTGAGCTCAGGAGCTTCCAGTGAGGGTTAATATTAAAGGCTTAGTCCACCTTTGGGTTGTAACATAAACATGGCAACACCTTCGAAGGTCATGGTATAACAGGAAGTACCTGAATTGGTACCTTCATGGTAGGATCAACAGGTATTATTTAATGAGCGTTGCAGATTCAATAATCTTGAAAACAACTTTGTAAATCACATAAACATGTTAAGGCCTATATAAGACACTGGTGATTGGGTTTACTTATACTTTAATATTCCTTCATCTGTAACACTGAAAAAAAATTCTACATTAGTGTCCATTTGTTGTAAGCATTTCCTATAAATTTATATTTAGTTTAGCAAAAATTAAAAGATGCTGCTTTAGCGAGGAAATCAAGATGACGAGCATGCACCAGAGAGCCAAAAAGAAGATTGATGTGGATCATTACATTTGGCACTCAGATCTGAGAAAAAAAGCATCAACCGGTAAAATCAAGTAATCATCCCTATGGGGATCTTTGAAGCCAAGGTATCCAAGTATGCGGGCCAAAATATTTCCCCGGCTGATTAGGCAGAGAAATTAGGAAGCATCCCAAGATCACATTAAACTTATTTTTAATTTCAAGATGGTTTGGTCTTCCGCAGGTAAGGGGAATAACCTCTTTATTTGACATTATACAATGCCTAGACATTCTGGGTGGATTGTAAAGAACTCTAAAGAAAAAACACCCTCCGATACCAAAAAAGAAACTGTAAAGATCTCCAGTCTATCAATATACTATCTCTTACCAAGAGAAGAATCACTCCTTGAAAAAGATTAGGCTTCTTCCCCACCACCCAACCAAATACAAAAATGGAACTGTAAAGATCTCCAGTCTATCAATATACTATCTCTTACCAAGAGAAGAAACACTCCTTGAAAAAGATTAAGCTTCTTCCCCACCACCCAACTAAATACAAAAAAAGGAACTGTAGAGATTTCCAGATTATCAATATACCATCTCTTACCAAGAGAAGAATCACTCCTTGAAAAAGATTAAGCTTCTTCCCCACCACCCAACTAAATACAAAAAAAGGAACTGTAGAGATCTCCAGTCTATCAATATACTATCTCTTACCAAGAGAAGAATCACTCCTTGAAAAAAATTAAACTTCTTCCCCACCACCACCCATACAAATACAAAAAAAGAACTGTAAAGATATTCAGTCTATCAATATACCATCTCTTACCAAGAGAAAAATCACTATTTGAGAAAAATGAAACCTTCTCCACCACCCAACCAAATACAAAAAAGGAACTGTAGAGATCTCCAGTCTATCAATATACTATCTCTTATCAAGAGAAGAATAACTCCTTGAAAAAGATTAAGCTTCTTCCCCACCACCCAACTAAATACAAAAAAAGGAACTGTAGAGATCTCCAGTCTATCAATATACTATCTCTTATCAAGAGAAGAATAACTCCTTGAAAAAGATTAAGCTTCTTCCCCACCACCCAACTAAATACAAAAAAAGGAACTGTAAAGATCTCCAGTCTATCAATATACTATCTCTTACCAAGAGAAGAATCACTCCTTGAAAAAAATTAAACTTCTTCCCCACCACCACCCAACCAAATACAAAAAAAGAACTGTAAAGATATTCAGTCTATCAATATACCATCTCTTACCAAGAGAAAAATCACTCCTTGAAAAAAATTAAACTTCTTCCCCACCACCCAACCAAATACAAAAAAAGGAACTGTAGAGATCTCCAGTCTATCAATATACTATCTCTTACCACGAGAAGAAACACTCCTTGAAAAAGATTAAACTTCTTCCCCACCACCCAACCAAATACAAAAAAAGAACTGTAAAGATATTCAGTCTATCAATATACAGTTGCAAGAAAAAGTATGTGAACCCCTTGGGATTAGGTGGAATTTTGCATGAATTGGGCATAAAATGTGCTCTGAACGTCATCTAAGTCACAACAATAGAAGAACACAGTCTGCTGAACATAATACTACACAAACATTAGATGTTGCCATGGTTTAATTGCACATAACATGTAAACATTCACAGTGCAGGGAGGAAAAAGTATGTGAGGCCCTAGCTAATGACTTCTCCCAGAGCTAATTGGAGCCAGGAGTGAGCCAACCTTGACTCCAATCAGTGTGATGATATTGGATGTGTTGCTGACAGCTGTCCTGCCCTTAAAAAACACACACCTGTTTTGGGTTTACTGGTTTCAAGAAGCACTCTCTGATGTGAACCATGCCTCGCAGAAAAGAGCTCTCAGCAGACCTACGATCAAGAATGGTTGACTTCCATGAAGCTAGAAAGGGTTACAAAAGTATCTCCAAAAGCCTTGATGTTCATGTGTCCACGGTAAGACAGACTGTCTACAAATGGAGAAAGTTTAGCACTGTTGCTACTCTCCCTAGGTGCGGTTGTCCTGTAAAAATGACTGCAAGAGTACAGCGCAGAATGCTGCATGAGGTAAAGAAGAATCCCAGAGTGTCAGCTAAAGACCTACAGAAATCTCTGGCACATACTAACATTTTTGTTGACACATCTACAATAAGGAAAACATTAAACAAGAATGGTGTACATGGGAGGACACCACGGAGGAAGCCATTGCTGTCCAAAAAGAATATTGCAGCACGTTTGAAGTTTGCAAAAGAGCACCTGGATGTTCCACAGCACTACTGGCAAAATATACTGTGGACAGATGAAACCAAGATTGAGTTGTTTGGGAAGAACCCACAACACTATGTGTGGAGAAAAAAAGGCACAGCACACCAACATCAAAACCTCATCCCCACTGTAAAACATGGCGGAGGGAGCATCATGGTTTGGGGCTGCTTTGCTGCCTCAGGGCCTGGATGGATTGTTGTCATTGATGGGAAAATGAATTCCAGAGTTTATCAAGACATTTTGCAGGAAAAAGTACGACCATCTGTCCGCCAACTGAAGCTCCGCAGAGGATGGGTGATGCAACAGGACAATGACCCAAAGCATACAAGTAATTCAACAAAACAATGGCTGCAACAGCACAGAATACGCCTTCTGGAGTGGCCCAGTCAGAGTCCTGACCTCAACCCGATTGAAATGCTGTGGCATGACCTTAAGAGAGCGATTCACACCAGACATCCCAAGAATATTGGTACACTGAAACAGTTTTGTGAAGAGGAGTGGTCCAAAATTACTCCAGATCGTTGCGCAGGTCTGATCTGCAACTACAGGAAACGTTTGGTTGAGGTTATTGCTGCCAAATGAGGGTCAACCAGTTATTAAGTCCAAAGGTTCACATACTTTTTCCTCCCTGCACTGTGAATGTTTACATGTTATGTGCAATTAAACCATGGCAACATCTAATGTTTGTGTAGTATTATGTTCAGCAGACTGTGTTCTTCTATTGTTGTGACTTAGATGACGTTCAGAGCACATTTAATGCCCAATTCATGTAAAACTCCACGTAATCTCAAGAGGTTCACATACTTTTTCTTGCAACTGTACCATTTCTTACCAAGAGAAGAATCACTCCTTGAAAAAGATTAAGCTTCTTCCCCACCACCCAACCAAATACAAAAAAAAAGTAACTGTAGCGATCACGTCTATCCACATACCATCTCCTAGGAAGAGAAGATTCTCTCCTTAATAAAGGACAGAGCTTCTGCTCCATCACCCAACCAAATACCAAAGAAGGACACAAGGAACTGTAAAGATCATCAGTCTATCCACACACCATCTCTTACCAAGAAAACAATCCCCCCTTTATAAAGGGCTAAGCTTCTTCCCAACCACCCAACTGAATACTAAAGTAACCACAAGGTAATGAAAGCTTGAAATCTAACCGCTCTATCCACATCCCATACCTTACCAAGAGAGGAATATTTCCTTAATAAAGGACTAAGCTTCTACCACACCACCCAACCAAATACTACAAAAAAACACAAGGGACAGAAATACCAAAAGCTAACCAGTCTATCCATATATCATATCTTACCAAGATAAGAAGATTTCCTTAATAAAGGACTAGGGTTCTGTACCACCACCCAACAGAATACCAAAAACAAAAGCCCACACGGCACTGTGAAGGTCACCAGTCTTTCCACAGGACATGTCTTATCAAGAAAAGAATCACTCCTTAAAAAACTAAGAAGTACTGACGCGTTGGTATAGGATACCATTTTGCACAGGATCTGCTCCGCACTTACACCGCTTTGTTGGTGCTGCCAGAAAAAGGAGGGTACCATTCTACACGTTTTCTGGTCTTGTCCAAGTATTCGCCCTCTTTGGGACTCGATTCGAGAAGTGATTATAAGTTGACTGATATACGTTTGGACGACAAGCCAGAAACATGTTTACTCCATCTAACTTCTCTTTCTCGATGTAGATACAAGAAATCACTTTTGATACATTTACTGAATGCAGCAAAAATCTGCATCCCACAAAAATGGAAATTTTTGGGCCAGTGGACCACTCCTGGTCCACGGTGGGCCAGTGGACCACTCCTTTGTTGCCTTGGCGGTATGTTTTGGGTCATTGTCATGCTGAAAGACGCATTCACGACCCAACTCCACTATTCTGGCTGAGGGAAGAAGGTTCTCATCCAACATTTTACAATACATGGCCATTGACCCCTCAGTGCAGCAAAATCGGCCTGTGCCTTTAGCAGAGAAACAGTACCAAAGCATAATGTTTCCACCTCCATGCTTGGCTGTAGGGATGGTGTTCTTAGGGTCATAGTCAGTAATTTTCTTCCTTCAAACACGGCGAGTCGAGTTAATGCCAAAGAGCTTAATTTTGGAATCATCTGACCACAGCACCTTCTCCCAATCCTTCTCTGAATCATTTAGATGTTCATTGGCAAACTTCAGACGGGCCTGGACATGTGCCTTCTTGAGGAGAGGGACCTTGTGGGTGCTGCAGGATTTCAATCCATGGCGGTGTATTGTGTTTTCAATAGTTTGTTTAGTGACTGGGGTCCCAACTGTCTTCAGATCATTCACAAGCTCCTCCTGTGTAGTCTGGGCTGATCCCTCACTTATCTCATCATCCTTACCCCATGAGGTGAAATCTTGCATGGAGCTCCAGACAAAGGGCGATCGATGGTTATTTTGTATATTTACATTCGCGAATAATCGCTCCAACATTTGTCTCCTTCTCACCAAGCTTCTTGCTGATGGTCTTGCAGGCCATTCCAGCCTCGTGCAGGTCTACAATCTTGTCCCTGACGTCCTTTGACAGCTCTTTGGTCTTGCCCATGATAGTGCCCAAAAAAGAGATTCTGTGGACAGGTGTCTTTTATACACATCTAGTGTTGGGAGCACCTTCTTAAATTGACAGGACTGATCTGTGTACCACATGAGCACATAGTCACTCTGTGGGAGCCAGAATCATTGTTGGCTGGTAGGGGATCAAATACTGGACTTATTTTACTCACTGAACTGCAACTCCATTTCTAACATTTTTATTGTGTGTTTTTTCTGGATTTTTGGTTGATATTCTGTCTCTATCATTTAAAATACACCTATGATACAAAGAAATGAAGGGTCTATAATTTTTTAAGTGGGCGAACTTACAAAATCTGCAGGGGATCAAAGAATTATTTCCCCCACTGTACGCTTCAGGGGAGTATCTTTCCAGGGTGATTCTTGTATTTAATAAATCAACACTCTTTAATTTCCCGCATGAAAAGTCAAACTTTCACCCTTGAAAGTGCATAAAACCAACTACCTTTTCATATTCTACAAACATATACACCCTATCCCGTAGTCTCATACTACTAACATAATGTCCAAAAAAAAAGTCCCACATACAAAAAGTCCAAAAATAAATTAAATTATAAATAGAAATAAAATAAAATTTTAAATGTGCAAATAATGATCCTCGCTTCTTCAATCTTCCAACTGTGACAATGTCCAAATCTTCCCTTCAAGCTGTAAGTATGTAAGCTGTATAATAAATTATGTATACCATTTATACTATTCCACTGAGTCTGCTCCCATTTGTCCTGTGAGGTGAGGAACGGGGATCCCGATGCCCGTCATTGTGTGAGGAGGTGATTCCATTGTCTACTCATATAAAGGATAGCATACTCCCAGTGAAGGCAACTGTATGTGGTACAAAGGATTTCCAGTATGCTTTGAAAGTTTAAGGGGGTAATTGTATATTATCCTATATGCGGAGTGGCACGTATTTGGCACTATTTTGTCACGGATCACAAATTGTGTTTTTGTAGAGTGTCACGCATTGCAGTGGTGGTTTCATAGGACCACTAGTCAAGTAGTGTGCTGTTTTTCACTTCACATGTGTGATGTTTATTTATGTCACTAGTGTGGTTGCATGCTATCACGTATATTGATTTTTTAAAAAGATAATGCACTATATCTAGTATTTTTTTTGAGGTACTTTTGGATTGAAGGGAAGATTTGGACATTGTCACAGTTGGAAGATTGAAGAAGCGAGGATCATTATTTGCACATTTTAAGTTTGATTCTTGTATTTGTCCTGCGGGTCAGTGGGAATCTCTCAACCGCTATAGCTACTGGTCTTTGACCCCTGACCAGGGGCGGGGCGGACTAACAACTCATGGGGCCCCCGGGCAATAGGAAATCATGGGGCCCCTAAGTCCTTGCCCACACTCAAACCACACCCAAAAATGCCTATGAAAGGTACCAGGGGCATCTCATGGGGCCCCCTACTGACCCCGGGCCCTCGGGCAGTGCCCGAGTTTCCAAATGGTCAGCCCGCCCCTGCCCCTGACACAAAACGTTCGCTCTGAATTTTAGAGCGTTATATTATAAACTTCCGCACAGTCACAATTTCGAGTAATAATAAAATACAATCCTCCCGGCCAATATTGCAGCTACAAAGCAGAACATTACTTCCCCGTCTTTCTATGATGTTCACAGCCCTGCACATCCTACAGAATGAACAGTTCAGTCCTGCGCTCTCCTTGGTGGACATGTGACTGTCAGCTTCATTGAGCGCATTTATTAAGACGATGCAATGAGCTCAATTCTATGCGTTCAAGCATGAACAGAGATGCCTGCAACACATAAATCATTCAATGGAAGCAAAACATACACTTGTGAGAAATTCATTCAGAAAATATATACATTTTTGTAGAATGTGCGATACACAATAAGGCCTTGTTCATACAGGCAGCTAGGGGGCAGAAAAAAAACAGCCAGGATTTTACCACCCCGAGACCGCCTACCTAAAACCTAATCTGCATATAGAGGGAGCTGTACACATATGATGATTTAGAGCAAACTTAAAGTGTAACTCCGCTTTTGTTGAGAAAAGACCATCCCCCTCTGGGTGATCTCTGTACATTGCAGGGATTTTAACAAACTTTGTTGCAGATTCCGACATTTTGTTATTCTGAAGAAATCGCTGTTTGTTTCTGTGTCCATCTGCAAAGTAAATGCGATTGGGAGCCATTGTATAATTATCAAATCAGCTCCTGCACTTGCAGTGCTCTAATGAGAAAACAGGCAGGGTCTGCATCCCTTTAGACGTGATTTCCCGTTGGGAGTATCTCACCAAAAATGACATTTGTGTTGCAGGGGATGCCCAAAATCTGACTTTTACGAAAATCAGTGAGCCAATCAAACAAGCAGGAAATTACATTTCTGGGGGGTGCTCTGTATATTATATGTGTACAGAACGCCTCCAGGTAGCCATATTGCATTTTACAGAAAATTACACAGCTGCAGATTGAAAAGGAAAAGTCATTTTTGATTACATTTAATTACAATATTAGGTGTGGCAACTGCATTTTATATATATATATATATATATATATATATATTGATAGATGAATAGTATATAGATAGATAATGCAATTGCCACACCTAATATTGTAATTAAATGTCCTTATAGATGGCTTTTCCTTTTCAATCTGCAGCTCTGTAATTGTAGGGTAACTCCAAAATAAAAATAGCTAATATATATCTAAAATTTTATTTATTTATTTTTAATTAGCTATTTTTATTTTTCCCACGTAAGTAGAGTTACCCTTCAATTACAGAGCTGCAGTTTGAAAAGGAAAAGTCATTTTTAATAACATTTAATTACAATATTAGGTGTGGAAATTGCATTTTTTATATATATATATATATATATATATATATATATATATATATATATATATATATTTTATAGATATATAGTATATAGATAGATAATACAATTACCACAGCTAATATTGTAATTAAATGTTATTAAAATTAACCTTTCCTTTTCAATCTGCAGCTCTGTAATTGAAGGGTAACTCCACTTTCGTGGGAAAAATAAAAATAGCTAATTAAAAATAAATACATTTATATATACATGTATATTTATATATATATATATATATATATATATATAACATGTTTTAGTTATTTATTTTTTATTTATTTTCTTAATTAGCTATTTTTATTTTTCCCACGTGGAAAAAATAAAAATAGCTAATTAAAAATAAATAAATAACATTATATATATATATATATATATACACACACAAGAAAGTAACTCATTTTAAAAATCTTATATTTTATTTTTTAATCATTTTTACAAAAAATGAATATGAGAAGAACACACATAACATGAAGTTTTATTTAAAATTTGATATGTGCACCAGCATTCGCCTGCCGCTCAGGAATCGCATGAACTGATCTTCGCAGGAACTCTTGTGGGATGGCAGAAATAACTTCTCGTAGTTGCCCATCAAGTTCTTCTAAAGTCTTTGGTTTCGTAGAGTAAACTTGTTCCTTTAACCAACCCCAAAGAAAAAAGTCGCAGGGTGTTAAATCAGGGCTTCTGGCCGGCCACTCATGTGGACCACGTCGACCCAACCATCTCCCAGGAAAATGTTCATTCAGCCATTCACGAACAATAATAGCAAAATGTGGAGGAGCACCATCTTGCATAAAAATCAAGTCTTCAATATTCTCCCAGGTATTGACAACTGGCCAGATTTCATCTTGCAGCATAGCGAGACACCTTTCGGCATTCATGGTATCGCAGATTTAATTGTCATAGATTAACTACATGCCACCCAGCCACTGTATAAATAAGGCGGCAGGGGCAGGAAAAACCACGTTTTAAAACGTGTGTTTTGTAAACAGGTAGGGGGGTGCGGGCGAGGCGTGCCGCCGCCCTACCTGTCCTGCCGATCACAGCCGATCGTAACTGGCTATGTCCCGGCGATCGGCGGCAATCGCTGACAGAGGGCACAGCTGCAGTAGCTGTGCTTTCTGTCAGTTCCCTGACAGCTCCAGGATCGGGACAGAAGAGTTTCTCTCTCCCGATCAGTGGTGTTCCCTGCAGTACAAACCCCGCCCCCTAGTAAAACACTCCCCTCACACAGTTAACCCTTCCCTGAATAATAAACTTAACCCCTTCCTCCCCAGTGCCATTAGTACAGCGTCAGTGTTTTTTCTTTGCACTGATCACTGTATTGGTGTCACTGGGGATGTCAGTGATCCCAAGTCAGTAACCCCCAATGTCAGAATGTCCGCCGCAGTCCCGCCATAAGTCGCTGATCGCCGCCATAAGTCACTGATCGCCGCCATAAGTCACTGATCGTCGACATAAGTCGCTGATCGCCGCCATTATTAGTATAAAAAAAACCCTAAAAATCCCATTTGTAAATGCTATAACTTTCACGTAAACCAATTAATTTAAACGTATTGGGTTTTTTTTAGCAAAGACATGTCGCAGAATGCATTTTGGCAGAAATTTATGACTAAATTTGATTTTTAAATTTTTTTTTTACTGGACATGTTTTATAGCAAAAAGTCCAAAATACTGTTTTTTTTCCTCAAAATTGTCAGCCTTTTTTTTATAGCGCAAAAAATAAAACCCGCACAGGCGATCAAATGCCACCGAAAAAAAGCTCAATTTGTGGGAAAGAAAAGGATGTAAATTTCATTTATGTACCGTATTGCATGACCGCGCAATTGTCGGTTAAACTAGCGCAGCGCTGTATAGCAAAAAAATGGCGTAAATTGCAGTATCTATACCATAGTTTGTAGACGCTATAACTTCCACACAAAGCAATCAATATACACTTATTGGGATTTTTTTTACCAAAAACATGGAGCAGAATACATTTTGGCCTAAATTTATAACCAACTTTGAGTTTACTATATAATTTTTATAGCTGAAAGTGAAAAATATTGTTTTTCTTCAAAATTTTGGCCTTTTATTGTTTATAGCGTGAAAAATAAAAAGCGCAAAGGTGATCAAATACCACCAAAAGAAAGCTCTATTTGTGTGAAAAAAAGGACGTAAATTTTGTTTGGGTGCGATGTTGCATGACCGCACAATTATTAGTTGAATTAGTGCAGCGACGAGTAGCAAAAAGAGGCGTGGTCATTAAGGAGGGTAAATCCTCTGGAGGTCAAGTGGTTAAGGAACATACATTAAAGAATTGAGAAAAAAGTAACTTCATATAAAAAATTTATAAATAGTTTAAAATAGGGAGTTACTTTTCAATCACCAATTTGTTTTTTTTTAATTAGCTATTTTTATTTTTCCCACGAAAGTAGAGTTACCCTTCAATTTGCAGCTGTCCCCCGCAATACCTGTTTTCTGCCACTAGATGTCCACAGCCGCTCAGTATCCAGCATCACTGGACCCACTTCCCCTGAACCCAGGCTGCCATGGATCCGCCCCCAGCCTGTGTCTGGACATGGATGGGGCAGCGGCACAGTGATGAGCCCATCTTTCCTTCTATCAGCGTGCTCCTTGTGCTGCTTCTCTATACAGCTCAGCTTTATTTCCCGAAATGCGTTTCAGCGGGGGGAGCAAGTAGATTTGTTATTGGGAATTCTGCAATTCAAATATGACCGCATTACCACTAGAAAGTAAAGATTATCAGGGTACCGTTAGCAAAGAATGCCTCGGGATTATCGCAATTCTGACTGCAATGCAACGCTGTGTTTCATTAAAATCTATGACTTCTAAAAGCCCAACTGAAATTTCAGTCTAAATATATTTTTTTTAAAGCAGCCACAGCTTGAATAGAAAAGCCTGTCTCCTGCCAGCATGCTGCAAAGTAGAACCATTGCTGTCTCTGTGGAAGCATCCTGCATTGGTCAGATACGTCCCTGATGAGTCACTCGAGAGCAGGGGTCTCCATTCTTTTTAAACAAAGGTCTAGTGTACTGTTCTTTGGTCATTAGATGGGACAGCCTGTGGCCAGTGGGAGTAGAAAATGTCCTGGTGTCAGTGGTAGTAAACCATGTCCCAAGCTTGGTGGTCAGTGGGGGGGAGGGGGGAATAGTGCCCTATATTTGGTATCAGTGGGAGGAATAGTGTTCCATCATTGGTATCAGTGCGAGGAATAGTGCCCCATCATTGGTATTAGTGGGAGGAATAGTGCCCCATCATTGGTATCAGTGGGAGGAATGGTGTCCTATCATTGGTGTCAGTGGGAGGAATAGTACCCCATTGTTGGTATCAGTGGGAGGAATAGTGCCCCATCATTCCTGTCAGTGAGGAGGTGTCAGTGGGAGGAATAGTGCCCCATCATTGGTATCAGTGGGAGGAGTGGTGTCCCATCATTGGCGTCAGTGGAAGGAATAGTGCCCCATCATTGGTATCAGTGGGAGGAATAGTGCCCCATCATTGGTATCAGTGGGAGGAATAGTGCCCCATCATTGGTATCAGTGGGAGGAATGGTGTCCCATCATTGGTGTCAGTGGGAGGAATGGTGTCCCATCATTGGTATCAGTGGGAGGAATAGTGCCCCATCATTGGTGTCAGTGAGGGGAATAGAGCCCCATCATTGGTATCAGTGGGAGGAATAGTGCCCCATCATTGGTATCAGTGGGAGGAATAGTGCCCCATCATTGGTATCAGTGGGAGGAATAGTGCCCCATCATTGGTGTCAGTGGGAGGAATAGTGCCCCATCATTGGTATCAGTGGGAGGAATAATGCCCCATCATTGGTATCAGTGGGAGGAATAGTGCCCCATCATTGGTATCAGTGGGAGGAATAGTGCCCCATCATTGGTGTCAGTGGGAGGAATAGTGCCCCATCATTGGTATCAGTGGGAGGAATAATGCCCCATCATTGGTGTCAGTGGGAGGAATAGTACCCCATCATTGATGTCAGTGGGAGGAATAGTACCCCATCATTGGTGTCAGTGGGAGGAATAGTACCCCATCATTGATGTCAGTGGGAGGAATAGTACCCCATCATTGGTGTCAGTGGGAGGAATAGTGCCCCATCATTGGTATCAGTGGGAGGAATAGTGCCCCACCACTAGTATCAGTGGGAGGAATGGTGTCCCCCATCATTAGTGTCAGTGGGAGGAATGGTGTCCCCCATTATTGGTGTCAGTGGGAGGAATGGTGCCCCATCATTGGTATCAGTGGGAGGAATGGTGCCCCACCCATAGTATCAGTGGGAGGAATGGTGTCCCCCATCATTGGTGTCAGTGGGAGGAATAGTGCCCCATCATTGGTGTCAGTGGGAGGAATGGTGCCCCATCATTGGTGTCAGTGAGAGGAATAGTGCCCCATCAGTGGTATCAGTGGGAGGAATGGAGTCCCATCATTGGTATCAGTGGGAGGAATAGTGCCCCATCATTGGTGTCAGTGGGAGGAATAGTGCCCCATCATTGGTATCAGTGCGAGGAATAGTGCCCCATCATTGGTGTCAGTGGGAGGAATAGTGCCCCATCATTGGTATTAGTGGGAGGAATAGTGCCCCATCATTGGTATTAGTGGGAGGAATAGTGCCCCATCATTGGTATCAGTGGGAGGAATGGTGTCCTATCATTGGTGTCAGTGGGAGGAATAGTACCCCATTGTTGGTGTCAGTGGGAGGAATAGTGTCCCATCATTGGTATCAGTGGGAGGAATAGTGCCCCATCATTCGTGTCAGTGAGGAGGTGTCAGTGGGAGGAATAGTGCCCCATCATTGGTATCAGTGGGAGGAGTGGTGTCCCATCATTGGCGTCAGTGGAAGGAATAGTGCCCCATCATTGGTATCAGTGGGAGGAATGGTGTCCCATCATTGGTGTCAGTGGGAGGAATGGTGTCCCATCATTGGTGTCAGTGGGAGGAATAGTGCCCCATCATTGATGTCAGTGGGAGGAATAGTGCCCCATCATTGGTATCAGTGAGGGGAATAGAGCCCCATCATTGGTATCAGTGGGAGGAATAGTGCCCCATCATTGGTATCAGTGGAAGGAATAGTGCCCCATCATTGATGTCAGTGGGAGGAATAGAGCCCCATCATTGGTGTCAGTGGGAGGAATGGTGCCCCATCATTGGTATCAGTGGGAGGAATAGTGCCCCATCATTGATGTCAGTGAGAGGAATAGTGCCTCATCATTGGTATCAGTGGGAGGAATAGTGCCCCATCATTGGTATCAGTGGGAGGAATAGTGCCCCATCATTGGTGTCAGTGGGAGGAATAGTGCCCCATCATTGGTATCAGTGGGAGGAATGGTGTCCCATCATTGGTGTCAGTGGGAGGAATCGTGCCCCATCATTGGTATCAGTGGGAGGAATAGTGCCCCATCATTGATGTCAGTGGGAGGAATAGTGCCCCATCATTGGTATCAGTGAGAGGAATAGTGCCCCATCATTGATGTCAGTGGGAGGAATAGTGCCCCATCATTGATGTCAGTGAGAGGAATAGTGCCCCATCATTGGTATCAGTGGGAGGAATAGTGCCCCATCATTGGTATCAGTGGGAGGAATAGTGCCCCATCATTGGTGTCAGTGGGAGGAATAGTGCCCCATCATTGGTATCAGTGGGAGGAATAATGCCCCATCATTGGTATCAGTGGGAGGAATAGTGCCCCATCATTGGTATCAGTGGGAGGAATAGTGCCCCATCATTGGTGTCAGTGGGAGGAATAGTGCCCCATCATTGGTATCAGTGGGAGGAATAATGCCCCATCATTGGTGTCAGTGGGAGGAATAGTACCCCATCATTGGTGTCAGTGGGAGGAATAGTACCCCATCATTGATGTCAGTGGGAGGAATAGTACCCCATCATTGGTGTCAGTGGGAGGAATAGTGCCCCATCATTGGTATCAGTGGGAGGAATAGTGCCCCACCACTAGTATCAGTGGGAGGAATGGTGTCCCCCATCATTAGTGTCAGTGGGAGGAATGGTGTCCCCCATTATTGGTGTCAGTGGGAGGAATGGTGCCCCATCATTGGCATCAGTGGGAGGAATGGTGCCCCACCCATAGTATCAGTGGGAGGAATGGTGTCCCCCATCATTGGTGTCAGTGGGAGGAATAGTGCCCCATCATTGGTGTCAGTGGGAGGAATAGTGCCCCATCATTGGTGTCAGTGGGAGGAATGGTGCCCCATCATTGGTGTCAGTGAGAGGAATAGTGCCCCATCATTGGTATCAGTGGGAGGAATAGTGCCCCACCACTAATATCAGTGGGAGGAATGGTGTCCCCCATCATTGGTGTCAGTGGGAGGAATGGTGCCCCAAGGGCTGGATAAAGGCAAGCAAAGAGCCGCATCTGTCCCGTGGTCCACAGTGTGGAGACCACACTGCTCTAGAGTGTTCCAATCAGCAGGGAGAATACATTTTGCAGAGTTAAGGGTGTGATTGAGCAGGAGGTGCATTGGAGCACAGCAGCCGAACCAATGCCACATGGACAGCAAGGGTCCTTCTTTGCAGCATGCTGACAGGGGACAGGCTTTTCTACTCAGGCTGTGGCTGCTTCCTAAAGGAAATAAATGGTAAGACTTTGGACACCTTATACTCTGATGCACCTGGAATGTATTTAGTGCAGGGGTGGGCAACTGTGGCCCTCCAGCTGTTGGTGAACTATAAGTCCCATCAAGCCTCTGCCTTTTGGGAGTCATGCTTGTAACTGTCAGTTTTGCAAAGCCTCATGGGACTTGTAGTTCTACAACAGCTGGAGGGTCACAGTTACCCACCCCTGATTTAGTGGATTTAAAGTTGGCCTTTACAGTATGTACACGTGCCATGGATTTACAATCTCAGCATCTTCTGGATGCCAACAGTGTTGCCATTCATGGATATTGACACTCTGAACCTGGCAAAAAAAAAAAAAAGACGTGTGTAAAACCTGCAGTCAACACTTAAAAAGCCGCATGAGCAACTTTGTCACGTGTAGGGCAGCTCATGGAAAAGGATGGGGTGCTCTAAGCGTGTAGTGCAAGAACATGCAAGTAAATAGGCACATAAATGCACAAATGCACTGTCATCATAGTGTGAATGAGGACTCAGTGATCCTGTTGGTATCTATATACACTATATTGCCAAAAGTATTGTCCCCGCCCTCCAAGTCATGTGATTCAGGTGTTCCAATCCCCTCCCAATCATGTGATTCAGATGTTCCAATCCCCTCCATATCATGTGATTCAGGTGTTCCAATCCCCTCCATGGACACAGGTGTATACAATCAAGCCCCTAGGCATGCAGACTGCTTCTACAAACATTGGTGAAAGAATGGGTCGCTCTCAGGAGCTCAGTGACTCCAAGCGTGGTCCCGTGATAGGTTGTCACCTGTGCAATAAGTCCATCCGTGACATTTCCTGGCTACTAAATATTCCACGTTCAACTGTTAGTAGGATTATAACAAAGTGGAAGCAACTGGGAGCAACACAGCCACCAAGTGGTAGGCCACGTCACATGACAGAGCGGGGTCAGCAGACCCTGATTCTACTTAAAGAAATGCTCAGATGGAAATTGTGAAAGAGGCCACCCTCGTCAACTCAGGCTCCCTATACAGGTACGACACCCCCCCAAATACCTCTTTTTTGGGTGACTTGAACTCACTCTTCTGCCTTTTCTCACCTAGGCGAGAATGATGTATCCTCCCTCCACAAAACCTTTTGGGATACATACATCATCTTTCTCAGTAGGCTTCTGTCCATACACCCCTCATCCATCCCAGGAGGCTTCTATCCATACACTTGTCATCCATCCCAGGAGGAACTGCCCATACCCTCGCCATCCATCCCAGGACACTTCCATCCATATCCTTGTTATCCATCCCAGGAGGCTTCCATCCATACACTCTTCATTCATCCCAGGAGGCTTCCATCCATACACTCTTCATCCATCCCAGGAGGCTTCCATCCATACACTCTTGATCCATCCCAGGAGGCTTCCATCCATACGCTCTTCATCCATCCCAGGAGGCTTCTATCCTTACACTCTTCATCCATCCCAGGAGGCTTCCATCCATACACTCTTCACTCATCCCAGGAGGCTTCCATCCAAACACTCATCATCCATCCCAGGAGGCTTTTGTCCATACACTCATCATCGATCCCAGGAGGCTTCCATCCAAACACTCATCATCCATCCCAGGAGGCTTCCATCCATACACTCTTCATTCATCCCAGGAGGCTTCCATCCAAACACTCATCATCCATCCCAGGAGGCTTTTGTCCATACACTCATCATCCATCCCAGGAGGCTTATGTTCATACACTCGCCATGCATCCCAGGAGACTTCTGTCCATACACTCGCCATGCATCTCTGGAGGCTTCCATCCATACACTCTTCATCCATCCCAGGAGGATTCCATCCATACACTCTTAGTCCTTCCCAGGAGGTTTCCATCCATACAATCTTCCAAGGAGGCTTCCATTCATACCTTCATCATCTATCCCAGGAGGATTCCGTCCATACACTCATCATCTATCCATACACATGTCATCCATCCCGGAAGGCTTCAGTTAATACCTTTGTCATCAATCCCAGGAGGCTTCCATTCATACCCTTGTCATTCATCCCAGAAAGCTTCCGTCCATACACTTTTCATCCATCTATACCCTCGTCATCCATCCCAGGAGGCTTCAGTCCATAACATTGTCATCCATCCCAGAAGGCTGGTTTGGGGGTCATATGATACAAAGTCAGAATCATATGACCCCCAATTAAGAGTGGTCAACCAGCACTTGTGTATCCATCCAAGATATCCAGCTTTCAGCAGTACCATTGTTTGACATGTGCTTTTGAGGAAAGCTGGATATCTTGGATTGATACACAAGTGCCAGTTGACCACTCTTATTTGGGGGTCATATGATACTGACTTTGTATTCCTTTCTTCATATATTCGTTAAACCCTGATGAAGTCAGATGACAGTGACGCAACGCATAGGGAAAATGGAGGCAGACGTGAACCGGAAGTGACGTCACGTGGAACCGCTTATTGAGATCTCAACAACAGAAAATGATTGTTTATCTTGCAAAATGTAAGTGCAATACTTTATTTTAATAAATACTGAAATTTTAATTCTACTACACCATAAGAGGCGCATTTTTCTCTCTATTTATGGGCAAGGTGAAGGCGATAGTATGAATGCATAAGAAGGTTAAAGGCACCATACCTCCCTTCCATTTTGGTTCTATGTGAGAAAGAAGTGAAAAGCCTCTAGTGGTCAGGAGGAGCAGAAGGAGGAAGAAGGAGTTGGTGGAATCTGGTTGGCGTGTTATATACACGCATGATGATACAAATTTGAAGGTGACACTGTATTGTGTGATGTCACCAAGGAGCATGTATATTTTGGTGTTGGATAATCAGGCACCTAAATCTGGACTTTATGAACTGACGCGTATATATATATATATATATATTGAAATGTGTTCCAGTTATATTTGTTTATTATATGTTTATTAGTTTTGTGCAAACGTCACGCACATCATTCACCAGATAATTCACTAAAGCAGGATTTGTTTGCGGGACATGAGAAGGGGGACAGGAAGGGTCGGAGGAGAAAGGGAGCGTGTGGGTAAGGGGCTGAGTCTGCAGTTCCCCCCCACACACAGATTACAGACATCTGTCAAGCGGGAACTGTCTATATAGGCATCCCAAGCACTCTGTATGTCCAGATATTGTGAAGTTATTTATGGCCATGCCACCTAACCCTGTGCTATCCAAACTATGTACGATGAACTGTGTAAAGCACAGGGGGCTGCGACACCATGTAGATTGGCCCACGCATTTCCAGATGCATGGTGTACCAGCAACAATCAGTCATGTGATGGCTGCATTAGTTTTCTGTACTGCTCCCCTGCTCAGGATACCCTAGCATACATTCCACACCCTGCACAGCCTGCCATCATTCCCTCCTTTCCTGCACAAATTACCCACCAGCATACCCTCTTCCTTCCTTTCCTGCACATACCACCATACCCTCCATAATATTCACCTATACATGCTGCTGTCATACTCCTTCCTCTTCTCCACACTCCTCTCCTGTACATACTGCCCCCTGTTATACCCTCCACACTCCTCTCCTGTACATACCGCCCACTGTCATACCCTCCACACTCCTCTCCTGTACATACCGCCCACTGTCATACCCTCCACACTCCTCTCCTGTACATACTGCCCACTGTCATACCCTCCACACTCCTCTCCTGTACATACCACCCGCTGTCATACCCTCCACACTCCTCTCCTGTACATACTGCCCACTGTCATACCCTCCACACTCCTCTCCTGTACATACCACCCGCTGTCATACCCTCCACACTCCTCTCCTGTACATACTGCCCACTGTCATACCCTCCACACTCCTCTCCTGTACATACTGCCCACTGTCATACCCTCCACACTCCTCTCCTGTACATACCGCCCGCTGTCATACCCTCCACACTCCTCTCCTGTACATACTGCCCACTGTCATACCCTCCACACTCCTCTCCTGTACATACCGCCCGCTGTCATACCCTCCACACTCCTCTCCTGTACATACCGCCCACTGTAATACCCTCCACACTTCTCTACTGTACATACTGCCCCCTGTCATACCCTCCACACTCCTCCCCTGTACATACCACCTGCCGTCATACCGCCACACTCCTCTCCTGTACATACCGCCCGCCGTCATACCCTCCACACTCCTCTCCTGTACATACCGCCCACCGTCATATCCTCCACACTCCTCTCCTGTACATACCGCCCGCCGTCATACCTCCACACTCCTCTCCTGTACATACCGCCCACTGTCATACACTCCACACTCCTCTCCTGTACATACTGCCCACTGTCATACCCCCCACACTCCTCTCCTGTACATACCGCCAACTGTCATACCCTCCACACTCCTCTCCTGTACATACTGCCCACTGTCATACTCTCCACACTCCTCTCCTGTAAATACTGCCCCCTCTCATACCCTCCACACTCCTCTCCTGTACATACCGCCCGCTGTCATACCTCCACACCCCTCTCCTGTACATACTGCCGCTGTCATACCTCCACACCCCTCTCCTGTACATACCACCTGCCGTCATACCGCCACACTCCTCTCCTGAACATACTGCCCGCTGTCATACACTCCACACTCCTTTCCTGAACATACTGCCCACTGTCATACCCTCCACACCCCTCTCCTGTACATACTGCCCACTGTAATACCCTCCACACTCCTCTCCTGTACATACCGCCCGCCGTCATACCCTCCACACTCCTCTCCTGTACATATTGCCCACTGTAATACCCTCCACACTCCTCTCCTGTACATACCGCCCGCTGTCATACCTCCACACTCCTCTCCTGTACATACCGCCCGCCGTCATACCTCCACACTCCTCTCCTGTACATACCGCCCGCCGTCATACCGCCACACTCCTCTCCTGAACATACTGCCCGCTGTCATACCCTCCACACTCCTCTCCTGTACATACTGCCCCCTGTCATACACTCCACACTCCTCTCCTGAACATACTGCCCACTGTCATACCCTCCACACTCCTCTCCTGTACATACCGCCCACTGTCATACCCTCCACATTCCTCTCCTGAACATACTGCCCACTGTCATACCCTTCACACTCCTCTCCTGTACATACCGCCCGCTGTCATACCCTCCGCACTCCTCTCCTGTACATACCGCCCGCTGTCATACCTCCACACTCCTCTCCTGTACACACTGCCCACTGTCATACCCTCCACACTCCTCTCCTGTACATACAGCCTCCTGTCACAGCCTCCACACTCCTCTCCTGTACATGCCGCCCGCTGTCATACCCTCCACACTCCTCTCCTGTACATACTGCCCACTGTCATACCCTCCACACTCCTCTCCTGTACATACTGCCCACTGTCATACCCTCCACACTCCTCTCCTGTACATACCGCCCACTGTCATACCCTCCACACTCCTCTCCTGTACATACCGCCCACTGTCATACCCTCCACACTCTCCTTCTGTACACACCGCCCACTGTCATACCCTCCACACCCCTCTCCTGTACATACTGCCCGCTGTCATACCCTCCACACCCCTCTCCTGTACATACTGCCCGCTGTCATACCCTCCACACTCCTCTCCTGTACATACTGCCCGCTGTCATACCCTCCACACTCCTCTCCTGTACATACTGCCCGCTGTCATACCCTCCACACTCCTCTCCTGTACATACTGCCCGCTGTCATACCCTCCACACTCCTCTCCTGTACATACTGCCCCCTGTCATACCCTCCACACTCCTCTCCTGTACATACTGCCCACTGTCATACCCTCCACACTCCTCTCCTGTACATACTGCACACTGTCATACCCTCCGCACTCCTCTCCTGTACATACTGCCCACTGTCATACCCTCCACACTCCTCTCCTGTACATACCGCCCACTGTTATACCCTCCACACTCCTCTCCTGTACATACTGCACACTGTCATACCCTCCGCACTCCTCTCCTGTACATACTGCCCGCTGTCATACCCTCCACACTCCTCTCCTGTACATACCGCCCACTGTCATACCCTCCACACTCCTCTCCTGTACATACCGCCCACTGTCATACCCTCCACACTCCTCTCCTGTACATACCGCCCACTTTCATACCCTCCACACTCCTCTCCTGTACATACCGCCCACTGTCATACCCTCCACACTCCTCTCCTGTACATACTGCCCACTGTCATACCCTCCACACTCCTCTCCTGTACATACCGCCCACTGTCATACCCTCCACACTCCTCTCCTGTACATACCGCCCACTTTCATACCCTCCACACTCCTCTCCTGTACATACTGCACACTGTCATACCCTCCACACTCCATTGGGTGGTATTAAATTAATGCCCCGCCCCTAATTAAAAGACATTCCACACCTATTATGGCTTGCTGAACGCACACTAAAAAAAAAGTCTCCCTTGCATTTTTTTGAAATGTTGGCAACTATGGGACTCTGATGGGCACTCCTGTTTGTAAGAAAGAACTCCTATAGGCACTCCTGGATGTAAGAGGGGCTATGACCAGGGCCGTGGATAGGGGAGTACCACCGGTCCTCCTGTATGAGGCCCAGACCAGCAGGGGGGCCCAGGCAGCTGGCTGAATCTGATGTGGGCAGGAAGAGTTATCGGCATGGCGGGAGGGGTAAGTAGTGGAGCCAATCCCCTGTATGGCTCTCTCTGCAGCAGCTGAAAGGCTTCTTCTCCTCTCCCTTTCAGCTGCTGCACAGAGCCATACAGGGGATCGGTTCCAGTAATTGTCCCCTTCCCCGCTGCACCCAGTACCCTCCCTGTGCACATACGTTTCACCCTCCCTGCCCAGGCCCCCTGTGTGCCCCCACCCCCACAGTGCTTTCGGCTTCCATCCTCTCCTTCCCACTGACAGCTGCAAGCACACAATAGGATCCTTCAGAATGCGGAGTGTGAGGAGGGTCTGGTAAATATGTCACATGTACCAGCCCCTTCCTATCCTGAATGAACCCAATGAGTGATTGGTACCAATCACTCACTGTGTTCATTCATAACTCAAGCATAGAAAACCTTTTTTTTGGGGGGGAAGGGGGCTGTCAGGTTGGCTGTATGGGACCCCATGGTTTTTAACAGCAATCATGACTATAATGGCCACTCCTGGATGTAACGAGACTCTGATGGGTACTCTGGGATCTAAGGGAGGACTCTAATGAGCACTCCTTGTACAAAGTAGAGACTATGTTGGGCACTCTTGGACTTAAGGGGGGGGGGGAGAGAATTTGATGGTCACTCCTGAATCTAAGGGGAGCATTGATGGGCAATCCCGAATCTAAAAGAAAATCTGATGGGCACTCCTAGATCTGAGGCCGTACTTTGAGAGGCACTCCTAGATTTAAGGGTAGATTCTGATGGGCACTCCTAGATTTAAGGGTAGACTCTGATGGGCACTTCTGAATTTAAGGGTAGACTCTGATGGGCACTCCTGAATCTAAGGAGAGCATTGATGGGCAATCCCGAATCTAAAAGAAAATCTGATGGGCACTCCTAGATCTGAGGCCGTACTTTGAGAGGCACTCCTAGATTTAAGGGTAGACTCTGATGGGCACTTCTGAATTTAAGGGTAGACTCTGATGGGCACTCCTGAATCTAAGGAGAGCATTGATGGGCAATCCCAAATCTAAAAGAAAATCTGATGGGCACTCCTAGATCTGAGGCCGCACTTTGAGAGGCACTCCTAGATTTAAGGGTAGACTCTGATGGGCACTCCTAGATTTAAGGGTAGACTCTGATGGGCACTCCTGAATCTAAAGGATGACTCTGGCAAACAACTTTTTTTTTGCTCGAAATTCCACTTTAGCTCTGCTCTGCATTATATCCAAAGCAAAGTGGTCAGGATATTACGGATCTGCTGCATAGCGCCAGCTCCATCAAAGGCACAACACGAGTCCACATGTGGAGTTCAGCACCCTCAATAAGAAGCTTCTTCTACTGTCCTTCAGTCCAGATGCTGGCTCTATCCTAATACACAATACGTATCGCTCTGGAGTGGGTTCTTTCCTATAAACCGCTAGCAGGACAGACATCTGGGTTTTATTTGGTAGTTCACATGGAGTATAAGCCTTCCTCTCTTAATGAAAATCATAACAGTGAAATATTTGACAGCTGTAACATTTGGCAGCGCTAATCAACACATAAAAGCTGTGCTGACCTCATAAATGTTTAAATTGAAAACCTACCATGAACCTCAGGCCAGTCTGTGGACCTTCACATTAGCTGACATATGCTTAACAAGCAGTAAATAGGCTTTAAAACAAGCTCTCATTGACCTCTGTAGCTGCAGGCACTGTGGAAAAATACATTCTCAGAGATCACTGTAAAAGCAGTGAAATCGTTCAGGTCTTTCTCTCAGCAGCTCAGCTCCCCTCCTAGCAGTGACTCAGAAGCTCAGCTCACATGCTCCTCTCTCTTGGCAGTCAATCAGCAGCTCAGCTCCCCCCTCCCAGCAATGACTTATCAGCACAGCTCATTCCTGCACCCCTCTCCCAGCAGTGACTCAGAAGCTCAGCTCACATGCTCCTCTCTCTTGGCAGTCAATCAGCAGCTCAGCTCCCCCCTCCCAGCAATGACTTATCAGCACAGCACATTCCTGCACCCCTCTCCCAGCAGTGATTCAGTAGCTCAGCTTACCCTGTTCAGCCTACCAAAAGTGACTCAGAAGCTCAGCCAACCCTACTTCCCTCTCCTAGAGCACCTGCTATATATTTTCAATAGTTATTAAAAGGCTGCGTCACTGCTGGGAGGGGGGAGCTGAGCCACTTAGTCACTGTTGGGAGAAGGGAGATAAGCCACTGATGGGAAAGGGGGAACTGAGCTGCTGAGTCATTGCTGGGAGAGGAGAGCAAGGTTAGTTAAAGTGGACCTTCACCCCATAGGGCAACGTGTGTGCACCTGGCTCCAGTCCCCACCCTCTCCCACAATTGGATATTTTTTTTTACCTGCCCTCAGCACCTCCTACTTTCTCGCCTAGGCAAGAATAGCATTGCCCGTACATGTTCAGATGAGCTGAAGGGCTCTGCCCAGCCTGCTGGACCCTTCAAAGACCTTCAGCACATGTGCCCATGCGTGGGTTTAGCTACCCATACGGGAGGGGATGGCACAGTCAAGGAGGTCCAAGACCTGTTTTGTCACACAGATGCACCCAAGGGCTCTAGCAGGTCCCATAGACCAGGCAAAGCCCTTCAGCCCATCTGCGCATGCACCAACAAAAAATGGCAGCACCAGTGTAGGAGGGTGGGACCACGATTAAGGGCACTGAAGTTCCTTTTAAAGCTGCTGAGCCACTGTTGGGAGAGGAAAGCAATTTTCTTGCGTCTGGTGTGAACTTTGAGGATCAACTGCTCCACGGTGCCTGCAGCTACAGAGGTCAGTGAGGGCTTATTTTAAAGCTTGTGTACTGCTTAGGAATATGCTGTGAGGGGGGAGCTGTTCCACTGGGGCATTGTTTGAAGGAGGGAGCAGGTGAAGATAAGCCAATTATGGGATGGGGAGGGAAAGCAAATTGAGCTGATGGAAGGGGGGAGCAGGGAGCACTAAGCCGCTGCTGGGAGGGGAACGTCTTTGCTTCTGGTGGGAACTTTGAGGATCAACTGCTCCACGGTGCCTGCAGCTACAGAGGTCAGTGAAGGCTTATTTTAAAGATTGTGTACTGCTTAGGAATATGCTGTGAGGGGGGAGCTGTGCCACTGGGGCATTGTTAGAAGGAGGGAGTAGGTGAAGATAAGCCATTTATGGGATGGGGAGGGAAAGCAAATTGAGCTGATGGAAGGGAGGAGCAGGGAGCACTAAGCCACTGCTGGGAGGGGAACTTCTTTGCTTCTGGTGGGAACTTTGAGAATCAATTGCTTCATCATGCCTGCAGCTCCAGAGGTCAGTGAAGGCTTATTTTAAAGCTTATTTACTGCTTAAGAATATGCTGGGAAGGTGAAGCAGAGCCACTGAGTCACTGTTGGGAGGAGGGAGCTGAAGACGTTAAGCCACTAATGAGAGAAGGAGGAAAGTAGAGCCAATTGGGGAGGGGGGCAGGAAGCATTAAGCCACTGCTGGGAAGGGGAATTGCTTCTTCTGTGAATTTTGAGGACTATCTGCTCCACGATGCCTGCAGCTAAAGAGGTCAGTGAGTGCTTATTTTAAAGCTTATTTACTACCTCCTAAGAATCTGTGAATGCTAGAATGGCCATCGCGTGGGCACAGGTTCACTTTAAGCTTTATGATTACATTACAATATGGCTGAATGGGATTATATTTGAGTTTGGACTGACTTCACTTTCCCAACACCCACTCTCTGTGTGGTTCATATTGTAGATTTTTTTTTTAATGATCTTTTGGATCACACAATATCTGAACCAGAGCAATGTCTGTAACAGGATGTACAGACTCACACAGCAGAGCTTTGAAATCCTCGCCTACTGCTCCATGATGTGGAGGTTTTCTGACGACAACCCTTCCATTTACCTTTCTCCTGTAGAAGACTACAAACTGTCAGAACTATTCTGTGTTCAGCCGTATTGAAAAGGGTCTGCAGTCCAGACGGTATTATGCTGCAAGAATACGGGTTGGGTTTATTGATATCCTATACTAGGCTGCTTGACTGAAACAATGGAATGAAGCAGCAGTTAATTAGCACAGTAGGGGGAGAATCATCAATATCCGGAAGGAGTGTATTCCTTTACAATGCCTTTAAATAAATGGACCACAGCAAAATCATAGCCCAGGTTTACAAAAAAAATAAAAATAAAAAAATTGCACGGCATGATACAACAACAAAAGAAAATCAGCTCTCACTGTAATATTCACCCACCCCATATCCTCACTGCTCTGAGATCCATCAGTGTTCATTTATAGGTTCACCGAAGTCCAGAAGTCATGTAACCCATTTGCTGTGAGCACAGGGAGCTGAGGAGCTGCTCCCCAGGGGCGTGTCATTGGACCACCCAGGAGGAATGCTGTACAGGGTGGCTATATATCATTCTCACTGCGCTGCTCTTTGCAGCATGCAGGGCCCATCTCCCACAAGTCTCACTGCAATACTCACCAACCCTACATACTCAATGCTCTGAGGTCCAGCACTGTTCATCTTTTGGGTTCACTGAACCCCAGGAGTCATCTAACCAACTTGCTTTGAGCACAGGGAGTCAAGGAGCTGCTCCTTGGAGGCATGTCATCAGACCACCCAGGAGGAATGCTGTAGAGAGCGGCTGTACAGTGAGGAACAGAAGTATTTGAACACCCTGCGATTTTGCAAGTTCTCCCACTTAGAAATCATGGAGGGGTCTGAAATTTACATTGTAGGTGCATTCCCACTCTGAGAGACAGAATTTAAAAAATAATTCAGGAAATCCCATTGTATGATTTTTAAAGAATTTATTTGTCTTGCACTGCTGAACATAAGTATTTGAACACCTGAGAAACAACAAGAATTCTGGCTCTCAAAGACCTGTTACTGCGCCTTTAAAAAGTCCACCTCTACTCCACTCATTCATCTAACTTAGTAGCACCTGTCTGAGCTCTTTAAAGACACCTCTCCACCCCACAGTCAGTCAGACACCAACTACTACCATGGGCAAGACCAAAGAGTTGTCAAAAGACACCAGAGACAAAATTGTGGACCTCCACAAGGCTGGAAAGGGCTACGGGGCAATTGCCAAGCAGCTTGGTGAAAATAGATCAACTGTTGGAGCAATTGTTAGAAAATGGAAGAGGCTAAAGACGACTGTCAGTCTCCCTCGGACTGGGGCTCCATGCAAGATCTCACCTCGTGGGATATCACTGATAAGAAAGGTGAGGAATCAGCCCAGAACTACAAGGGAGGAGCTGGTCAATGACATGAAGAGAGCTGGGACCACAGTTTCAAAGGTCACTGTTGGTAGAACACTACGCCGTCATGGTTTCAAATCATGCATTGCACGGAAGGTTCCCCTGCTCAAGTCATCACATGTCCAGGCCCATCTGAACTTTGCCATTGACCATCTGGATGATCCAGAGGAGGCATGGGCAAAAGTCATGTGGCCAGATGAGACCAAAGTAGAACATTTTGGTCTAAACTTCACTCGTCGTGTTTGGAGGAAAAAGAAGGATGAGTTGCATCCCAAGAACACCATCCCTACTGTGAAGCATGGGGGTGGTAACATCATGCTTTGGGGGTGCTTTTCTGCGAAGGGGACAGGACGACTGCACTGTATTAAGGAGAGGATGAATGGGGCCATTTATTGTGAGATTTTGAGCAACAACCTCCTCCCCTCAGTCAGGGCATTGAAGATGGGTCGTGGCTGGGTCTTCCAACATGACAACGACCCGAAGCACACAGCCAGGAGAACCAAGGAGTGGCTCCGTAAGAAGCATATCAAGGTTCTGGAGTGGCCTAGCCAGTCTCCAGACCTAAATCCAATAGAACATCTTTGGAGGGAGCTGAAACTCCATGTTGCTCAGCGACAGCCCCGAAACCTGACAGATCTAGAGGAGATCTGTGTGGAGGAGTCGGCCAAAATCCCTGTTGCAGTGCAAACCTGGTCAGGAACTACAGGAAACGTTTGACCTCTGGAATGGCAAACAAAGGCTTCTGTGCCAAATATTAACACTGATCTTCTCAGGGGTTCAAATACTTCTGTTCAGCAGTGCGAGACAAATACATTCTTTACAAATCATACAATGGGATTTCCTGAATTTTGTTTAAATTCTGTCTCTCAGAGTGGGAATGCACCTACAATGTGAATTTCAGACCCCTCCATGATTTCTAAGTGGGAGAACGTGCAAAATCGCAGGGTGTTCAAATACTTCTGTTCCTCACTGTATATCATTCTCATTTTGCTGCTCTCTGCAGCACGAGGACCCATCTATTGCCAGATGGAGGAGGCCTGGACCCAGGAGTGTGCCACCAATGAGGCAAAGTGGGGAGACTTACTCTGGTGGTGCTCAGTGAAGGGGGGCACTTATGCAGGCATGTCCTCTACAGCTCGGTAACACTGCCCAGGTCGCAATTAACCTAGGCAAGCCCCTGCCTCGGCCTTACCCCCTACAAGAAAATGGGGGAATGGACAACCGGAATTTTGCTTTTCTCTTGCTCTCCCATCTAGCAGTCCCTATATATTGAGGTTGTATGCATAATGCATTACTTTCCCTGTCAGAGTTCCTCCTAATATTAGTGTCCCTATCAAAGTCCCCTATTACATCAAAGTCCCTATCAGTGCACCTATCAGAGTCACCTCCTTACATCAATGCCCCCATCAGAGTCACCCCTTATATTGGAGTCCCCCTTACATCAGTCTCCCCCTCACATTAGTGTCCCAGTCAGAGTCACCCCTTACATCAGTGTCCCCATCAGAGCCCCCCCTATACATCAGTGTCCCCATCAGTGTCCTCCTTTCATTAGAGTCCACCCTTACATCAGTGTCCCCCATCAGAGTCCCCCTTGCCTTAGTGCCCCAATCAGAGTCCCTCCTTACATCAGTGTCCCCAATCAGAGTCCCTCCTTACATCAGTGTCCCCATCAGAACCCCCCCCCCGCTTACATTAGTGTCCCCATCAGAGCCCCCCTTACATCAGTGTCCCCATCAGAGCCCCCCTTACATTAGTGTCCCCATCAGAGCCCTCCCTTACATCAGTGTCCCCATCAGAGCCCCCCTTACATCAGTGTCCTCATCAGTGTCCCCCATTAGAGACCCCCTTACCTTAGTGTCCCAATCAGAGTCCCTCTTTACATCAGTGTCTCCGTCAGAGCCCCCCACATTAGTGTCCCCATCAGTGCCCTCCTTACATTAGAGTCCACCCTTACATCAGTCAGTGCCCGCCCTTACATCAGTGTCAATATCAGAGTCCGTCGCCCCCCCCCCCCCCACATCAGAATCTCTATCAGTGAACTCCTTACATCAGTGCCTCCATCAGAGCCCCCCACATCAGTACTCTCCTTACATTAGAGTCCACCCTTACATCAGAGTCAGTGCCCCCCCCCCCCCTTGCATCAGAGTCCGTCTGCCCCCCCCACATCAGAATATCGGTGCACTCTTTACATCAGTGCCTCCATCAGAGCCCCCCACATCAGTACTCTCCTTACATTAGAGTCCACCCTTACATCAGAGTCAGTGCCCCCCCCTTGCATCAGAGTCCGTCTGCCCGCCCCACATCAGAATCCCTATCAGTGCCCTCCTTACATTAATGTCCCCATCAGAGCCCCCTTACGTCTGTAGTTAGGCTTACAGAGCGGTGTAGTAGCAGCCGGGTGGGAAGTTGCATCCGATAAATGCTGGGGCAGGGATGCTATTGGTTCCTAGCAACCAATGACACAGCTCAGTGGGGAAATCCTGTGCTCTTGCATCAGAGACTCACATGTGGGGGGTCAGGGGGTGCCACTGGGTAAAGGGCGGGGCACATCCATTGTGGACCATATAAGGGGGCCACATGCAGCTGGCGGCCATAGTTTGAAGATCTCTGCCATAGGGGATCACAAAGGAATTGTTTCTCTGTTGGAGCAAACAAGACCATGTCCCTTCCCCTCCCGGGTTCAGAGTTCTGAGGATAAAGGTTTTGAATGTATTTTCTGTGTTTTGGTGGAACTCGATAGACATGTGACTTTTTATTTTCAAACCAACAACTATGGAACTCTGAAAAGTATAATTGCAGACAGAGAATGTCATCGCTAAGCATTGTGCTAATAATACGTTGCACTATAATTAGGATCAAAGAGTCTTCTTACCTCTACCTGCTGGCAGATCTGAATGAGTTTTGCCATTTGCGTTTCAAGTTCACTGCTGTACTTGACCAAGCTGGTAAGATTTGACTCCAGAGTTTGCTGGAAACAAAGACACGAGGAATAAATGAACCTACCTATAATCGTGACCAAGCTTTGAACATTGCAATGCATACTATAACAATTTTTTTTTATGAATTCAAATACATCATTGAAAGCGTTTTGTTATATCCATTGGATCAGAGCACAAAACAAAAAGAAAAAAAGTTGATCCTGCCAGAAAATCTAACCTCCTATGCTCTTGGCCTCTGCTGCACTTTTATCAGTTACATTGTTCCCAGTTCTCTCTGTGCATTTGATACAGAACTCACCGGATCCTTGCCAGCTCTCCCAGAATCGCTGGCCATACGCCATTCCTGATGAATCGGTAGAAATTAGTTTGGTGAGTGGCCCTGTTGCCTGCCTCCCACCAAACTAACCAAACCAATCGCCTCCCGCATCCGACGACTGCAAAGCCAAAGGAGTTGGGCAGAAAACTGTCAGTTAAACAGCAGCTGCATCCGATGAAATGCAGCTGATTTGTGGGTATTTTGACAGCTGGCAGGACTGGCTGTCAAAATACAATAGCCACAGTGTATGCCTGGAGGAATCTGTTAGATCTATATGTGTATGGCCAGTTTAGGACCTCCAGTATTCAAAAGGTTCCCTGGTGGGTCTTCCAGAGTTTACAGGACCTCCAGTACTCACAAGAACCCTGCTGGGTCGTCCAAGATTTCTGGGACCTCCGGTACTCAGGGGATCCCTGCTTGATTTTCCAGGGTTTCTAGGACCTCCAGTACTGGCAGGAACCTTGGCAGGTCTTCCAGGATTCCTAAGACCTCCAGTACTCCCAAGATCGCTGCTGGATCTTCCAGGGTTACCGGGACCTCCAGTACTAGCAAGGAACCTGTCAGGTCTTCCATGATTCCTAAGAACTCCAGTACTCATAGGATCCCTACTGGGTCTTTCAGGGTTTCCAAGACGTTCAGTACTAGCAGGAATCCTACAAGGTCGTCCAAGACTCCTATGACCTCCAGTACTGACAGGATCCCTGCCATGTCTTCCATGGATTCCAGGACCTTCACTACTCACAGGAATCCTGGGTTTCTGGAACTTTCAGTACTCACAAGAACCTTGCCAGGTCTTCCAGAATTCCTAAGACCTCCAATACTCTGGGGATCCCTGCCGGGTCTTCCAGGGTTTCCAGGACCTCCAGTACTTGCAGGAACCCTGCCAGGTCTTCCAGAATGCCTAAGACCTACAGTACTCACAGGACCCCATCTGGGTCTTTCAGGATCCCTAAGACCTACAGTACTCACAGGACCCCATCTGGGTCTTTCAGGATCCCTAGGACCTACTGATACTCACAGGATTCCAGCTGGGTCTTGCAGGATCCCTAGGACATCCAGTACCCACAGGATACCTGCACGGGGCTTCCAGGATAGCTAGGACCTACTGTTACTCACAGGACCCCATCTGGGTCTTCCAGGATTCCTAGGACCTCCAGTACCCACAGGATACCTGCATGGGTCTTCCAGGATACCTAAACCTACTGTTACTCACAGGATTCCAGCTGGGTCTGCCAGGATCCCTAGAACCTCCAGTAGGATCCTTGCATGGGTCTTTCAGGATCCCTAAGATTTCAACTAACTCCAGGTCTTCCAGAGTTGACAGAAGCAACATTCAGTGTCAACTCTGACCAGAAGGGTACACTGAGTAAAGGTTGGTGTAAGCTCCAACCTTTGAAATGGCTGGTGCTCTTTCTTATCAGCAGCTACCTGAGAGCCAAAGCACCATAATACTTACAGTACCTGCCAGTTGCCTGTTTGTAGTTGACCTGGATTGACTTGACTACTCTTCTGCTCGCCAAGACCTCTGCCTAGACCTGACTACTCTCTTGCCTGCTTTCTGCCTCAACCTCTGCCTGACTTGACCACTCTTGCCTGCAGCCCTGTGAGGTGTCCCTACACTGTAGCTTTCCATTCCAGCCATCCCCTTGGTGGGACAATCCCTAGGGCCATGACCTGGTGCCAGTTTGCAGCAAAAAAAAAAAAAACCCAAAAACATGACCACTAGGGTTCCTGGCCCTTCTCCACCACCCATAGCTCTGATGAAGACTACCGCCACGTATTATGGAAACCACTTTACCTTTTTGACTCCTATGCTACTACTAAGCTGCGTAGCAGGTATGAGAGCATCATAGCTACTAGAGGGAGCTGGCCCCTTTTTTTTTTTTTTTTTAATTTTTGCATAGTGTTCAATCCTCTTGTGGGCAGCTATGAACAGTCTCCTCACCGTAGATTTCTAATCCAGCCACACCTTCCGTGGGACAATCCCATGTCAAGGGGATAAGGAATGGGGAGGGACACAACCTGAACACCATAGTTTTCCATTCCAGCCATCAACCACCAGAACTATGTCCTTCAATCCATAAATGGAGAATTTTTTTTGAACACCTAAAAAAGAAATGAGGAGTTGGGTTGATGGAAGGTTGAGAGGTTTTTTTTCTTGTTTTTTTTTACACAACCTCCGAACCTGCCATTTCCATCTTTGCAAGGTTTTACCAAGTGCTGGCAGCAGTCACAGCACGTTAACCCCATTCGCATCAGTTGGGGTTTATTGCACTGCTAGCTCTAGTTAGCTCCAGAATGGTCTGAGGCCATTCCCTCGGCTTAGTGCTTCAATGGCGACACATAATGCTGTTAGTTATACAGATCCTTCACTGCGCAAATCGTGGCTGTAAGGTGAAGAAAAATCACTCAAAGTGAAACATTTTATTTACTCCAAATGCATAAATATAGGAATATATCTCCATACGCTCAGGTCCTCCTCAGCCGAGAGCTGTCATTTAGCATTGTTCACGCGGCATTCTACGCTGTTTATTTGTCCGCTGTGCATTATGCAATATTTATAAAGAGCGCTTAGCGGAGCTAAAGATAATCCATTTGGAAGTATTGCTAGATTTCTTAACACACAAGACTACATAGCACATCAATAATTTAGGCGACACAGAATTCCCATTAAACGATGTGATTTCTACTAAGAGGAAAGGTTTGGTATCTGAGACAATGCTTTAGCAATCTTGTAAGCGATACTGTATTAAAAGCGCGGGCCTTCCAGGAAAGGAATTATTCGCTCTTCCTAGTTGGGAGCAGGAAATAAGAATAGAAAACATATATCGATCAAGATTAATTCTGACGAAAGGACGCAAACCTATGTATTTTCCTTAGCTCAACCAAAGCGGACCTTCATTCACAATCTTGATGTCAGGACGCCATCCAGATCAAAAATTCAAGTGCGCCAATGTACAGGCTAGGAACCTCCACCAGCATCCTGCATGGGCACGTGCGTGCACATCCAATTCCAAAACTGGCGCCAAACTCTCTGAGTTGAGATGATCTTCAACTAGTCCGGGATCCCTGCTCCCGTATATCCGGATATCATGCTTATCCTGACTTCCTGTTACCAGCTCAGCCTGCTCCTGGATTTCCCTCTACCCGATTCTTGGTTGTGACCATGACTTGTTTAAGGACCTTCTTTCTACTGAACAACCGTGTGACAACCCTACTGACCATTAATATCTTTATCAGAGTCCTCCCTTGCATCAGTGTCCCCATCTGAGCACCGCGTTTCCTCATCTTGTGCTCATCCCGATTTCCTGTTGCTGACTCGGCCTACCACTGGATTTCCCACTGTCTGATTCCTGGTTGTGACCTTGGCTTGTTTAAAGACCTAATTTCAACAGATCAACTGAATAAAACCCTGGCTTTGGCTCCTGACCCCTTCAATATCTCCAACTTTACAGGCCACCTATTTAAGACCCTGGCTTTGGTTCCTGACCCCTAAGTTATCTCCAACTCTACTGGCCACCCGTGTATGACCCTGGCCCCTTCGTTATATCCAGCTCAATTGGCCACCCGTGTATGACCCTGGCTTTGGTTCCTGACCCCTTTGTTATCACCAACTCAACTCAACACCCATGAATGACCCTGGCTTTGGCTCTTGACCACTCGGTTATCTCCAGCTCTACTGACTCTCAAACTCTGTTTGACCTTGGCTCGGCTCCAAAACCTGACCAGCTCCAAGAGCAGCCACCAGCGAACTGGACTTTTGACACCATTGCCACTTTGTGCCTCGTACTCCCTTGTCGTCACCACCACCCCCAGGGGTGTTCAGCCCAGAGCTGCAAAGGAAGCCCTCTTGTCACTTCGGCCTGCAACCAGGTACATGACAGTTGAACTTGCTATGTCTTGACTTTGGCAAGGATGACATATGCATCGCGATCTCAAGCATGCGCAGACAAGCCTTAGGGTCTATATGACCTGGCAGAGTTTACAGCACATGCACATGCCAATAGCAGCAGGTCTTTGCCCAGTCTATGGGACCCGGCACAGCTATGTGCCACGTTTGTGTGCATGCCATGTGACTCCACGCATTCGCAGACACATAGACCTGTCGGAGACCTGCAGTATGTCTACACATGCACGAGATGTCCGATTAAGAAGCAGAAGGACAGCGATAAGGGAGAACATAGGGCTGGAAGGAGGACAGCACGGGACTCCAGGGGCTGGTATTTTTTTATTTACATACCAGAACAATTAATAGAGAATTTAGAAAAATTAGCTAGATACGGGTGAAGTTCCTCTTTAACCTCTTGCCATTACGTAATGCACATATGTGTCCATGGATGGCTTCTATGCGCTACCAGCACAGTGACCAAGAAAGTGTTAAAAAATGCAAATTATAATAAAAAAATTAAAGGCAACCTTGTCGCCCAGCGTACATGTACAAATGCAAAAAGCATGTAGGGGGTGCATATATATATATATATATATATATATACACATACATACATACACACACTATATTGCCTCCTCCAAATCATTGGATTCAGTTGTTCCAATCCCCTCCATGGCCACAGGTGTATACAATCAAGCCCCTAGGCATGCAGACTGCTTCTACAAACATTGGTGAAAGAATGGGTCGCTCTCAGGAGCTCAGTGACTCCAAGCGTGGTCCCGTGATAGGTGGCCACCTGTGCAATAAGTCCATCCGTGACATTTCCTGGCTACTAAATATTCCACGATCAACTGTTAGTGGGATTATAACAAAGTGGAAGCAACTGGGAACAACAGCCACTCAGCCACCAAGTGGTAGGCCACGTCACATGACAGGGCGGGGTCAGCGCATGCTGAAGCGCACAGTGCGCAGAAGTCGCCAACTGTCTGCAGAGTCAATAGCTAAAGACCTCCAAACTTGGTGTGGCCTTCAGATGAGCCCAACAACAGTGTGTAGAGAGATTCATGGAATGGGTTTCCATGGCCGAGCAGCTGCATCCAAGCCTTACATCACCAAGTGCAATGCAAAGCGGCAGATGCCGTGGTGTAAAGCACGCCGCCACTGGACTCTAGAGCAGCGGAGACGTGTTCTCCGGAGTGACCAATCACGCTTCTCTGTCTGGCAATCCGATGGATTTGGCAGTTGCCAGGAGAACGGTACTTGCCTGACTGGATTGTGCCAAGTGTAAAGTTTGGCGGAGGGGGGATTATGGTGTGGGGTTTTTTTTCAGGGGATGGGCTTGGCCCCCTAGTTCCAGTGAAGGGAACTCTTAAGGTTTCATTTGGGACAATTTCATGCTTCTAACTTTGTGGGAAGAGTTTGGGGATGGCCCCTTCCTGTTCCAACATGACTGCCCACCAGTGTACAAAGCAAGGTCCATAAAGACATGGATGAGCCAGTTTGGGGTGGAGGAACTTGACTGGCCTGCACAGAGTCCTGACCTCAACCCCATAGAACACCTTTGGGATGAATTAGAGCGGAGACTGCGAGCCAGGCCTCCTCCCCCGACATCAGTGCCTGACCTCACAAATGTGCTTCTGGAAGAATGGTCCAACCTTCCCATAGACACCCTCCTAAACCTTGTGGACGGCCTTCCCAGAAGAGTTGAAGCTGTTATAGCTGCAAAGGGCGGGGCCAACTCAATATTGAACCCTACGGACTAAGACTGGGATGACATATGCGTGTAAAGGCCGGTGTCCGAATACTTTTGGCAATATAGTGTGTTTATGTGTATGTATATATATACACTGTATATATATATATATACACATATATATATACACAGTGGGGAAAAAAGGTATTTAGTCAGCCACCAATTGTTCAAGTTCTCCCACTTAAAAAGATGAGAGATCCCTGTAATTGGCATCATAGGGAGACCTCAACTATGAGAGACAAAATGAGAAAAAAAATCCAGACAATCACATTGGCTGATTTGGAAAGAATTTATTTGCAAATTATGGTGGAAAATAAGTATTTGGTCAATATGAAAAGTTCATCTCAATACTTTGTTATATATCCTTTGTTGGCAATGACAGAGGTCAGACGTTTCCTGTAAGTCTTCACAAGGTTGGCACACACTGTTGCTGGTATGTTGGCCCATCCTCCATGCAGATCTCCTCTAGAGCAGTGATGTTTTGGGGCTGTCGCTGGGCAACACGGACTTTCAACTCCCTCCAAAGGTTTTCTATGGGGTTGAGATCTGGAGACTGGCTAGGCCACTCCAGGACCTTGAAATGCTTCTTACGAAGCCACTCCTTCGTTGCCCGGGCGGTATGTTTGGGATCATTGTCATGTTGCAAGACCCAGCCACGTTTCATCTTCAATGCCCTTGCTGATGGAAGGAGGTTTGCACTCAAAATCTCACAATACATGGCCCCATTCATTCTGAACTGTACATGGATTAGTCATCCTGGTCCATTTGCGGAGAAACAGCCCCAAAGCATGATGTTGCCACCCCCATGCTTCACAGTAGGTATGGTGTTCTTTGGATGCAATTCAGCATTCTCTCTCCTCCAAACAGGACGAGTTGTGTTTCTACCAAACAGTTCTATTTTGGTTTCATCTGACCATATGACATTCTCCCAATCCTCTTCTGGATCATCCAAATGCTCTCTAGCAAACTTCAGATGGGCCCGGACATGTACTGGCTTAAGCAGGGGGACACGTCTGGCACTGCAGGATCTGAGTCCCTGGCAGCGTAGTGTGTTACTGATGGTAGCCTTTGTTACGTTGGTCCCAGCTCTCTGCAGGTCATTCACTAGGTCCCCCCGTGTGGTCCTGGGATTTTTGCTCACCGTTCTTGTGATCATTTTGACCCCACGGGGTGAGATCTTGCGTGGAGCCCCAGATCGAGGGAGATTATCTGTGGTCTTGTATGTCTTCCATTTTCTAATTATTGCTCCCACAGTTGATTTGTTCACACCAAGCTGCTTGCCTATTGCAGATTCAGTCTTCCCAGCCTGGTGCAGGTCTACAATTTTGTTTCTGGTGTCCTTCAACAGCTCTTTGGTCTTCACCATAGTGGAGTTTGGAGTGTGACTGTTTGAGGTTGTGGACAGGTGTCTTTTATACTGATAAGTTCAAACAGGTGCCATTGATACAGGTAATGAGTGCAGGACAGAGGAGCCTCTTAAAGAAGAAGGTACAGGTCTGTGAGAGCCAGAAATCTTGCTTGTTTGTAGGTGACCAAATACTTATTTTCCACCATAATTTGCAAATAAATTCTTTCCAGATCAGCCAATGTGATTGTCTGGATTTGTTTTCTCATTTTGTCTCTCATAGTTGAGGTCTCCCTATGATGCCAATTACAGGCCTCTCTCATCTTTGTAAGTGGGAGAACTTGTACAATTGGTGGTGACTAAATACTTTTTTGCCCCACTGTATATATATATATATATACACACACATATACGGGTATCGCTGTAGTGAGAGAGCAATAATTGTAGGGCCATTAATCAATGTCAACGCTAAACTGATGACCTTTGTTGGCTTTTAAAACGTTGCCTATTGATTATTTGGCACCAAACTTTTATGCCAATTCACAAGTGTGCGCACTCCTAAGGCTTGACACGTTTGGTATCTATTAACTCGATGCAATCACGTTATCTTTTACCAAAAAACTGGGTATTCTAATGTGTTTGCCTGCACTACATTCATTTCTGAATTGAGCAGTGAGCGTCTAACACTGTGCATTACCTATCAAGGTTTTACTCTTCCTAAGAGCCAGCCCACTGCTTGTATCAGAACTGAGGGCTCTTCAGACTAGTAGTACTGAGGCAGGGTGCTGTTGTATTTTCAGGAAGCTATGTACAGCACCCTGTTGGCCCCTCCCACCAGCCATGATCTGCTTGCATTGCATAGAGAAGTGCAGAGACCCATCAGAATAAGAAATGTAATGAAAACAGAAAGGTTTTATTTTAAAAAAAAACTATTAGTATGTCGAAGGCAAACCAGGGAGCGGAAAGTACAAGCAGATTACATTTCAGCTTTAATCATCATTCATTGTATAGGCTAACAATGCTTGAAGGGATATGCAATATTTTCTATTTGAACAGATGTACAGTTATCTACCAGGATATAAATGACCGTCTTTTTTTAAATTTGCATGCAAGCAGATACTAGTAAGGTATTGGCTTTATGCTTCCCTTACTATCATTGTGCTCAGGCCTTTGTCATTATAAAAAGTCACAGCGTGGAAAAAAGTCACCACTGATGATTAGGAATGAGCCGAAGTAGAAACTCAATTTCCATCACTGAGAGGTTCAGATGAAATGTGCTTGGAAAAAATCTTTTCTTTTTTGTTTTAGTTTTTTTTTTTTTTTTTGGAGGAGTATTTAGGGTATTTTACGTACCTTTTTTGTATTTGCATGGTGGTAGTAGTAAAAGGATTACTGGTGCTTGCTCACATCTTGTATCCTTGGAAGCACATTGCTCAAAACTCAGAAAAGTCCATAAGGGCCACATATTTCTTTTTGGCCTCTATGGACTTCAATGGGACGGCACTATTTCTTGCCTCTCCTTCTCATAGTAACTAGTTTTCCATTGGCTAAAACAAAAATTCTCATACCTGAAAATGATCAGAAAATGCATGCAACAAAACCTCAAATAAAAAATGTTCAAAAAGTGCTTAACCCCTCGCCTACCGGGCACTTATACCCCCTTCCTGCCCAGGCCAATTTTCAGCTTTCAGCGCTGTCGCATTTTGAATGACAATTGCGTGGTCATGCAACATTGTGTCCATATGACATTTTTATCATTTTTTTGCACACAAATAGAGCTTTCTTTTGGTGGTATTTAATCGTTGCTGGGTGTTTTATTTTTTGCGCTATAAACAAAAAAAAGAGCAAAACATTTGAAAAAAATCCACTTCAACGTATTCCAATCTTCCCATATACAGCCCTGTCAGTGATGTCCTCTCCAGGCCATATATAAACAAAAAAACCTCCATAGTGTAAAACCTTTTTATTGGGTTTTATTGGGTTATTAACAAATAAAAATGCCCATTCACATATTCCTTCGCCTCTGACACTGCAGATCTACCACATGCTGGAATTGTACTGCAGCCCCTGATGAAGTCACGTGTCTCGTGACGCAACGCGTCGGTACGCGAGGAGGAGTTTCCGGGTGCGCGGTGACGTCACTTCTGGCGTGGGAGCCATATTTGAAAATCCTGTATTGTATACCCGTGCAGTACAATTCCAGCATGTGGTAGATCTGTAGTGTCAGAGGCGAAGGAATATGTGAGTGGGCATTTTTATTTGTCAATACCTCAATAAAAAGGTTTTACACTATGGAGGTTTTTTTGTTTATATATGGCCTGGAGAGGACATCACTGACAGGGCTGTATATGGGAAGATTGGAATACGTTGAAGTGGCTTTGGCCAATAATCCTGATACCATCCTGAGGGGTTTGTATCTCTGAGCGAGCTGACCCGGTAGGGTCGATACAAGATGGTGAGGGTCACTTCAGCCATTAAGGATTTGCACAAGAGTGATCACATGTCAGCACCTGCATGAGCATTTTTTTCTGAGCACCAAGATTGGACTTTTTATATAATGTTGTGTGGATATATATTATTGTGATGAGCACCACTATTGGACATTTTTATATATAATTTTGCGTGGATATATATTATTGTGATTCTCACGAGTGTTGGATTGGACACTGGTCACATGTACGCTTGATTACACGTTTTGCACTGTGTATATTTTACTCCCTGTGTGCACTGGGGGGTTTTGCATTTATTTGTGTTTTATTTATTGATTTGTAGCGCTGCACTATTTGTATATATATTGAGTCACTTCACTCATTTTGTTAACCTCCTCGGCGGTATGATTCTTGCCGATTTTTTGTGCTGAAAGCGGTACATTTTTTTGCATGGAAATATGTAGTTTTTTATTGTAGGCCTGTAATTTTTAGGAATAACTCACTGAAATCTGTCCGAACATGAGTCTAGTAAACATCCAGGATATGATAAAACTTGAAACACGAAATCATAAATTATAATTTAATAAATAATCATAAAAAATAACAATATAATAATAATAAATTTAATTCAATAATATAATCAAACCAAAAACACTGAAATTTGAAATACAGAGGCAAATTCGCACATCGCTGAGCAAAATCGCAAAATCATTTTCAGTGTCTGATGACGAATTTCCCCACAAATCATTATCACTCAATTCTGCAAGTGGTTCTGATTTACTATCGCCGGTCTAAAACCGCTTTTGACCTAAAGGAACGCTTTTTGGACGCCAAGGACTTTTCTAAGTTTCCAACCAGAAAGAACAGTCAAAATGCAGGCAGGGCGCCGGACAAAGCACTCGGGACAAAATGTATGTGAAATGGGTTGAAATAGCAATGACAGCAAAAATGACATTTTCTAAAAATTTAAAATTTCCCGTACGTCCCGACGTCACAGGGACCGGAACATGGAAGCCGGATGCCGACATCGGCCGGAGGGGATGGCCGGGGACACTGCAGGGGACACATTGCGGGAGCGAAGGACAAGGTAAGTGCTGCAGGGAACCCCTGAGCAACGCCGCATGGTAACCCCGAGTGTAGCTCGGGGTTACCGCATTTGGTATTGAAATTTTACCCCGAGCTACACTCGGGAACACCGCTAAGGAGGTTAAAGAGGTTAGTGCTAGCAGCTTGGGAGTTAGGACCCCATTTTGAGCACAGGAGGATTTTTACCACTGCTGGGCACTGATCATCCACTGACAATTGACGGTTATCGGCAGTACTTTCCTCACGCTGTGACAGTGCGAGGAAAGTGCAGCCGATACCCGGCAACTGCATTTACTGGTGATCTGCTTTGCCATTGGACACCGCTGATCATGTGGTAAAAGGCTGCTGTGATTGGCCTTTTACCACATCATGTGATCAGCTGTGTCCGTAGAAGATCGCCGGGTGAGCGCAGGAGGGCGTGTTCTGGAAGGACATCTCGCAGAACTGGACAACTGCGCTGTAGCCGTCATTCGGCTATAGAGCGGTTGGCAAGTGGTTAAAGAAGCTCAAGGGTGAACCTACAAAAAGAAAAAAAACTCAATATTTTATTTTCTTACATCGGAAACTCTTGTAAACGGCAGTTATTCCTATTACACACAGTCATCTGTCAGACAATCCTGGTCTATAGATGATTTATTTTTTATTCCTACATTTCCCAGGAGGATAAACTTATCACTGCAATGTGGCTACTGCTACTTCTATATTATTTATACAACGTGTGTTCTGCTTTGGATTTTTCCAAGTGTCAGGATATAAACTCTTTTCTTTTTTTCACTTAATGATATTCCACAGAAGAGATCAGATCTAAACACGGCCATAAATGAAAACACAAACAGGAAAGGACTTGTGTCACGAAAACTTGCAAAGTGAGAAGACGAGGTTTTGTGAATATAGATTTGCAGAACCATCATCCAATGTGGAATAAGTTGTCCAGACTAGATGTATTCACAATATGTCAACAGCTTTAACTGCCATTTGCAACGTATCAAAAAAAAAAAGTGTAGCGCTCACCTCCAAAAGGGGCTGATGGAAATAGACAGGTTCTCCCTAAGTAGTACTGGGGCCACCAGCCACACAAGCACATCGACAATTAAAGTTCAGTCTAGGGGGATGTCTTTTTAGGATTTAGTATTTCTCAAGAACTTTAAGAAGAAAGGGGTTAAGAGTCAAAAGATACTCCAAAACGATCAGCAACAGTAGCAAAAGAGCAAGATTCCCTCTAGTCTCTCAACAGCAGCTTCTCTGAAGGTAACTGGTGATATTGGTTTATCTAAGGGCCCCATAGCTGTAGACCAGTGGTCTCCAAACTGCAGTCTGCAGGCCTTGTGTGACCCATTGCCTTCCTTTAAGTGGCCCAGGGGGCACTATTCCTCTCATTGATACAAGGCATTATTCCTCCAACAATGGGATACTATTCCTCCCAATGACACCAAAAATAGCGCACTACTCCTTCCACTGACATCAATGATGGGTCACTATTCCTCCCACTGATACCGATGATGGGTCACTATTACTCCCCACTGACACCAATGATGGGGCACTATTCCTCCTACTGGCACCAATGATGGGTCACTATTCCTCCCACTGATACCAATGATGGGGCACTGTTCCTCCCACTGACACCAATGATGGGAAACTATTCCTCCCACTGACACCAATGATGGGGCACTATTCCTCCCACTAATACCAATGATGGGGCACTATTCCTCCCACTGACATCAATGATGGGGCACCATTCCTCCCACTGACACCAATGATGGGGCACTATTCCTCCCACTAATACCAATGATGGGGCACTATTCCTCCCATGACACCAATGATGGGGCGCTATTCCTCCCACTGATACCAATGATGGGGCACGATTCCTCCCACTAATACCAATGATGGGGCACTATTCCTCCCACTAATACCAATGATGGGGCACTATTCCTCCCACTGACATCAATGATGGGGCACTACTCCTTCCACTGACATCAATGATGGGGCACTATTCCTCCCACTGATACCAATGATGGGGCACTATTCCTCCCACTGATACCAATGATGGGGCACCATTCCTCCCACTGACACCAATGATGGGGCACCATTCCTCCCACTGACACCAATGATGGGGCGCTATTCCTCCCACTGACACCAATGATGGGGCACTATTCCTCCCACTAATACCAATGATGGGGCACTATTCCTCCCACTGACACGAATGATGGGGCACTATTCCTCCCACTGACACCAATGATGGGGCACTATTCCCCCCACTGATACCAATGATGGGACACTATTCCTCCCACTGACACCAATGATGGGGCACTATTCCTCCCACTAATACCAATGATGGGGCACTATTCCTCCCACTGACACCAATGATGGGACACTATTCCTCCCACTGACACCAATGATGGGGCACTATTCCTCCCACTAATACCAATGATGGGGCACTATTCCTCCCACTGATACCAATGATGGGACACTATTCCTCCCACTGACACCAATGATGGGGCACTATTCCTCCCACTAATACCAATGACGGGGCACTATTCCTCCCACTGATACCAATGATGGGGCACTATTCCTCCCACTGACACCAATGATGGGGAACTATTCCTCCCACTGACACCAATGATGGGGCACTATTCCTCCCACTGACACCAATGATGGGGCACTATTCCTCCCACTGATACCAATGATGGGGCACTACTCCTTCCACTGACATCAATGATGGGGCACTACTCCTTCCACTGACACCAATGATGGGGCACTATGCCTCCCACTGACACCGACTGGGTACTATTCCTCCTACTGACACCAACAATAGGGCACTATTTCTTCCAAAGACACCAACAACAGAGCACTGTTCCTCCTTCTACTAACTACAGGTGCTATGTAATTTTTTTTACATCTACTGACCACAATGCCCGAGGCATTTTCTACTCCCACTGGCCATAGTGGGAGTAAATAGTGGCCTGAAGTCTGAAGGACAGAAAAAATATCCCTTTGCTTGGAAAGTTTGAAGATCCCTGCTGTATACCATAGAACAATCCTTAACGACTGCTTCCCTTTTGTGTCTTTGCAGCTATCAGTCCCCAGTAAGATCTTTACTCACAGTGCCCCAAGAGCTGTCTGACACCCAGTCTCCATGGGTAAAGCCTCAATGAGTGAGATGACAAAGTCCTGCTCCAGACCTGGACTCTGAAACATTGTCTTTCAGCAGGTATCCACTTTTTTTTTTAGCCGTCCTCCTTGGGCCCTTAGCACAGCAAATGCTGAGGCCCAAACGGTAGTCTCTTGTCTTAGTGATCCTTTTCAAATGCCCTCATTTTGGGGCAACAGGAGTACTGAAACCCTCCCTGATGAGGAAAGAGCAGTCTGTTCAGGGTGTTCTGGGCTCTTACACATTTATGACCTCCCCACCCCCTTCTAGGGATTGGCCATGGAATGATAAATATTCAGCTGATAATTTGAATCTCCCTCCCTATACCCTGGAAGTTTCTTCCAGAGTCAGGGGGAAGCAATCAAACCCTCAACCTAGGAATCCTGAGTAGACCAAACAGTCAACCACCTCTCCACTGTTAACAATGGAGCCATAAACTAATCTGTAGGCAGTTTATTGTGGTTCCATTACAAGCGCACAGAGGGTAGTACTTTTTTGGGGTACCTCCTGTCACAGGGTGACAACACTCTGTCCCCATTTGCCAATTGCGCTCATCTGTTGTCACCCTGTCACACAAGGTTTAGATTGAGACTGCAAGCGGCCATTATACCACAAATTCTACAGGCATGGTCACTATTATAGAAAAAAGATAATATGGGGCAAAGTCTATAACAAGGGCTCTTATACAGTGGAGGAAATAATGATTTGATCCCCTGCAGATTTTGTAAGTTTGCCCATTTACAAAGAAATAAAGGGTCTATAATTTTTATCATAGGTGTATTTTAAATGATAGAGACAGAAAATCAACCAAAAATCCAGAAAAAAACACGATACAAATGTTATAAATTGAGTTGCAGTTCAGTGAGTGAAGTATTTGATCCCCCAGCAAAACATGACTTAGTTCTTGGTGGAGATACCCTTGTTGGCAAGCACAGAGGTAAGAAGTTTCTTGTAATTGGTTCCCAGGTTTGCACACATCTCAGGAGGGATTTTGGTCCACTCTTCTTTACAATTCTCTAAATCTTTAAGAATTTTTTGCTGTCGCTTGGCAATTCGAAGTTTCAGCTCCCTCCATAAACTTTCTATAGGATTAAGGTCTGGAGACTGGCTAGGCCACTCCAGGACCTTAATGTGCTTCTTCTTGAGCCACTCCTTTGTTGCCTTGGTGGGGTGTTTTGGGTCATTGTCTGCTGGAAGACCCATCCATCTTCACTGTTCTGGCTGAGGGAAGATCCAAAATTTTATAACACATGACCCCATCCATTGGCCCCTCAAGGCGGCAAAGGCGGCTTGTACCTTTAGCAGAGAAACAGCTCCAAACCATAATGTTTCCACCTCCGTGCTTGACTGTATGGATGGTGTTCTTAGGGTCATAGTCTGCATTTTTCTTCCTCCAAACACAGAAAGTCAAGGTAATGCAAAAGAGCTCAATATTGGTCTCAACTGACCACAGCACTTCCTCCCAATCCTTTTCTGAAGCATTTAGATGTTCATTGGAAAACTTCAGATGGGCCTGTACATGTGCCTTCTTGAGGAAGGGGACCTTGCGGGCACTGTAGGATTTCAAATCCATGGCGACATATTGTGTTACCAATGGTTTGTTTGGTGACTGGGGTCCCAACTGCCTTGAGATCATTCTCAAGCTCCTCCTGTGTAGTTCTGGGCTGATCCCTCACTTTTTTCATGTTCATCCTTACCCCGTGAGGAGAAATCTTGCATGGAGATCCAGACCAAGGGTGACTGATGGTCATTTTGTATTTCTTCCATCTGCATATAATCGCTCCAACAGTTGTCTCCTTTTCATCAAACTTCTTGCTGATCGTCTTGTAGCCCATTCCAGCCTTGTGCAGGTCTATAGTCTTGTCCCTGACATTCTTTGGCAGTTCTTTGGTCTTGCACATGGTGGTGCCCGAGAAAGAGATTCGGTGGATAATTGTCTTTTATACACATAACGAGTTGTCCTTAGGAGCAGCTTCTTTAATTGACAGGACTAATCTGTGTAGCACATGAACACAAAGCCAGTCTATGAGAGCCAGAATTATTGTTGGTTGGTAGGGGATCAAATACTTATTTTACTCACTGAACTGCAACTCAATTGATAACATTTGTATTGTGTGTTTGTTCTGGATTTTTGGTTGCTATTCTGTCTCTATCATTTAAAATACACCTATGATAAAAATTATAGACCCTTAATTTCTTTGTAAGTGGGCAAATGTACAAAATCTGCAGGGGATCAAATAATTATTTTCCCCATTGTATGCCTATTTTTGTGTAAATATGGGAACTCAGCAAAGGTCCATCGAAATTAGTTGTTGTGGCATATTAGAGGTTAACTCTTGCTGAACTCCAAAAGCATCTTCATGCAGCACCTCCAGGAGACTGAAAAGATCTGTACAAATGGCAGTTAAGAACCACAGAGGGCGCAATAACCCGTGCTGAAAAATGCCATATAGCCATCGCTGGAGTGCATATAGATGGGAAGTAACTTCTCAACAACTGAAAAAAAACAGTAGCACTGAGATGTGACTATAGACGAATAAAAGATGAAAAGTGCAAAATGTACACTTCTGCAAATTTAACACTATTCAGTTAGATTTTACTATTGTAATGCATATTTTGAATGGATAAGTTGGCCACTAGTTCTTCTAGGGAAGTTTTCAAGATTCCACTTTGTCACATAATGCCAGCCTCCAAAGGAAACTGGGACAGCATAGTCCATCCAAATTGCCTTCAGCATCAAAGAAAGAAAGAAAAGGCATCTGTTAGTGAACTATTTATCCTGTGCTATTCTGGCTGAACTCAACATAAAACAAAAAAAGAACAAGTGAAAAATTGCCATAACAGTAAAGCACATCAAAAGAATCACGAAGATGACAACCATGGAACCAGGTCAACAGAGAAAACCATGGAACCAGGTCAACGGTAAAAACAATAGAACCAGGTCAACAGTAGCAACTATGGAATCAGGTCAACGGTGACAACCATGGAACCAGGTTGATGGGGACAACCATGAAACCAGGTCAACAGGAACAACCATAGAGCCAGGTCAATAGGGACAACCATAGAACCAGGTCAACGGTGAAAACCATGGAACCAGGTCAACAGGGACGGCCATGGAACCAGGTCAACAGGGACGGCCATGGAACCAGGTCAACAGGGACGGCCATGGAACCAGGTCAACAGGGACGGTCATGGAACCAGGTCAACAGGGACGGCCATGGAACCAGGTCAACAGGGACGGCCATGGAACCAGGTCAACAGGGACGGCCATGGAACCAGGTCAACAGGGATGGCCATGGAACCAGGTCAACAGGGACGGCCATGGAACCAAGTCAACAGGGACGGCCATGGAACCAAGTCAACAGGGACGGCCATGGAACCAGGTCAACAGGGACGGCCATGGAACCAGGTCAACAGTGACAGCCATGAAACCAGGTTAATGGTGACAGCCATAGAACCAGGTTAACAGTGACAACCATGGTACCAGCTCAACGATGACAACCATGGAAGCAGGTCAGTGGGGAAAGGCATGGAATCAGGTCAGCTGTGACAGCCATGGAACTGGTCCAATGGGGACAACCACGAATCCAGGTCAATGGGGACAGCCATGGAACCAGATCAACAGTTGTATTGGCCTAACACAATAGTATTTATTTATTTCAGGTACCTATATAGCGCTGTTAATTTACGCAGCACTTTACATATATATTGTACATTCACATCAGTCCCTAACCCTCAAGGGGCGTACAATCTAAAGTCCCTAACCTACATTCATACATACATATAATAGGGCCAATTTAGACAGGAGCAAATTAACCTACCAGCATGTCTTTGGAGTGTGGAAGGAAAAAAGAAAAGGAAACCCACACAGGCACAGGGAGAACATATTTTATTTTCCTGCAACACTAACCTTAACAATACCACTGAAGAAAATGATTACATCTAAGTTTATTTTAGACCCTCAAAAAAGTCTGCATATGGAACTTTAACCACTAAAAAAAAAACTGTCCTTAAAGAGAACAGAAAATGCAAGGTTCGTTTCTTTTGTAGCCCACCCCCACCTACAAAAAGGAAATGCTAACAAACATTTTAAAAAGTTAAGTAACTTTACACTTTGGCTTCAAATTGATTCCTGTAGGTGATGTTGATGAGCCTTCTTCTTGGATCCTGTAAATGGTATGGAGCCCAAAGCTCTCAAGAAGTCCCTCAAGCAGCAGAGATTAAGAAAGCTCCTTAGCTTTTCCAGGCTCCCAGGAGAAGGCCCAGTAACAGTCCCCCTGCCTAGGCAAGCTAACCGGAAGCCATAATGAAAAGTAAATATTCATCCACATTTTTTTTTTCTATTAGTGTTCCTTAAGGTGGTGGGGGATTGATGTTGCAACAAAAAAGCACACAAGGCAAAATCTGCTGTAAATGTAAGAAAAGATAAAAGCTTTAAAGATTATACATCACTTGCTAGCATACGTATATACAGTTGTGTGCAAAATAATAGCAGTCAGACATCACTAACCGGATCAATCACTGTTTTGGTGGAAATGATATTTCTACATGGCAAATAATTTCCTAGCAGGTGTAGTAGAGTAATAGAAATCCAACAGACCCAACAGTCATGACATGCATGCTGCTGATTCTGTGTCATTGAATCACTCATTGAAAGGGGCGTGTTCAAAATAATAGCAGTGTGGAGTTCTATTAGTGAGGTCATTCATTCTTTGAGAAACATGTGGCAATTATTGCCCTTATTTAAGGAAGGAAGGCAGCAAATGTTGGACATGCTGGTTACAGTGCATTTCTCTCTGAAATTCTGAGGAAAATGGGTAATTCCAGACATTGTTCAGAAGAACAGCGTACCTTGATTAAAAAGTTGATTGGAGAGGGGAAAACATATAAAGAAGTGCAGAAAATGATAGGCTGCTCAGCTAAAATGATGGCAAATGCTTTAAAATGGCAACCAAAACCTGAAAGACGTGGAAGAAAGCTAAAAACTACCATTCGAATAGAGAGAAGAATAGCCAAAATGGCGCGGACTCAGCCAACAATCAGCTCCAGGAAGATGAAAGAAGGTGTGACGTTCCCTGTGAGGACTGTTACAATTAGAAGACCCCTATGTGAAGCCAAGCTATCTGCAAGAAGCCCCCGCAAAGTCCCGCTGTTGGAAAAAAGACGTGCTGAAGAGGCTACAATTTGCCAAAGAGCACATTGACTGGCCTAAAGAGAAATGGCGCAACATTTTGTGGACTGATGAAAGTAAGATTGTTCTTTTTGGGTCTAGTGGGCGGAGACAGTTTGTCAGACAACCCCCAAACACTGAATTCAAGCCACAGTACACTGTGAAGACCGTGAAGCATGGTGGTGCAAGCATCATGATATGGGGATGTTTCTCATACTACGGTGTTGGGCCTATTTATCACATACCAGGGATCATGGATCAGTTTGAATACATCAGAATACGTGAAGAGGTCATGCTGCCTTATGCTGAAGAGGAAATGCCCTTGAAATGGGTGTTCCAACAAGACAACGACCCCAAACACACCAGTAAACGTGCAACATCTTGGTTCCAGACCAACAAGATGGACGTTATGGAGTGGCCAGCCCAATCCCCGGATCTTAATCCAATAGAAAACTTGTGGGGTGACATCAAAAATGCCGTTTCTGAGGTAAAACCAAGAAATAGAGAAGAACTGTGGAATGTGGTCCAATCATCCTGGGCTGGAATACCTGATCACAGGGGCCAGAAGTTGGGTGACTCCATGCAACACAGATGTACAGCAGTTCTCAGAAACAGTGCGACTACAACCAAATATTCATGAAGTCATTCAAAGGAAAGCAAAATCTTCAAACATTTCTCAGTTTATATAGTGAATGTTTGAGTTTGTAAAGAAGAATACAAACACTGCGATTTTTTTGAACCGTCTAATATTCACTTTTCTTCCATTTTTTAGAGGAACAACACAAATGTGATGTATTTTTCTTCATGTTGTGATTTGGAATAGAATGTGTCGTGTTCCCAATGCATTTGTGTGGATGGAAATAAAAGCTATTAGAAGGATTTTCAGCTTTATTCACTTTTTTCAACACACTGCTATTATTTTGAACACAACTGTACATAGAATTATTCAAAGTCGTACAGAATGGTATTGTGTGGGAATATGTGGTCACAAACCGGCTTTCATCTGAGCCGATGGTCCAAGGTTATATGGAAAATCTGTCTGTAAAATAAACCAACGAGATACAAAAGGAAAATTGCATCAGTTGAACCACTGTGTGCTATGTATGCCTCGCGGGGATGGGGTTTAAGTTCATGGCGACACAGAGTATACCACAAACTTTGACTGTGTGTAGAGTGGGTGCACTAAATGGATGGTTCGCCCACCTGCCGAAAAGGACCTTCAGCTGCTGACAGCAATAAACATCGGACTGCCCTGGGTCTAACCCTTCTCCAATGTATCCGAAACTAAAAAAAATTACCTCTACGTATACTTAAGTGATATATTCCTGCACTGTCAAGCATGCTGTTTTTTTATATTTTTGTTCCATGTCGGCAGTTTAACCACTTGACTTCCAGAAAGTTTTACCCCTTTCATGATCAGGGCATTTTTTTTGCTATTCAGCACTGTACTACTTTAACTGGCAACTGCACGGTCATGCAACACTGTGCCCAAATGCAATTTATATCATTATTTCCACACAAATAAAGCTTTCTTTTGGTGGTATTTGATCACTGTAGCAATCGTACCCAAAGAGATGGACGCGGTTCAACCATTTTGCTCCAACCTCCATCTTGGCAAAGGATCATCTATCTTGTACAAATATATCTTTCCTCATCCCCCTCCCTCTCTGAGATCCACAGTGACATGTGGTCGGTGTGTGTTGGAAGTGTCACAGGCAGGCCAAAGCACAGCAGGGAGCTCCGAGCTATAAAACCTCTCTGAGCTGGGTGCCGGGCTGTCTAAGAAACTGTGCACCTTGTAAAAGGATAACCCAAGCCTTTCCCTGAGTTCAAAGACATTCCAGAGGAGTAATAAACCTAGAAACCACTTCTAAAATCCATTTTCCCCCTATGTCTCATATCTTGGAATATGAGAGACTTACATAAAAACCAGGCATATCTACAGATTGGTCACGATAAGACAAACCGTTTGATATGTCACACTCCTTGGCTGGAATATATAGGAAAGCAGAAAATTACATCTCTTGAACCATTCAAGTATGTATTTCATATCTAAGCGTTCCGCAGATGCATTTGCATATTAATCTACCCGCGGGTGGAATGTTACTTGTGCCTAGGAAAAGTTATGAGCCAAAATATAAGCTATGAGAGATTTTGGTTCTAGCTTGGGTCTCCGCCTAGACACCCTCTCCCCAAATGAGGCATTGGTCCTTGGCTTCAGCAACACCCCCTGCTGGGGGACTACAAAATAGGCTGTCAGGCCTAAGGAGAAGGTTGAAGTTGAAGAATTCTCCCTTTTAACATCAGAACCAACTTGGCAGACGGTGCCCTTTTGCTCTGAAACTTGATCTGCTTAACCCAGGACTTTTCGCAAGTACTCTACCTCTCTAAACTTCTTTCTGTTACCTCTTTGCTGTGTTATTGCTCTCTGTATTTATATGTATATCGGATACAATCACCACTGGGGTTTTATTTTTTATCATATAAACAAAAAAAAAACACCAAAATTTTGAACCCCCCCCCGAAATGTTATTCAAATCCGATATAAAAATCAAATGTCTTCATAAATTTAGGCCAAAATGTATTTGGTAAAAAACCAAACTCATTTTTTGGGGGGTATTATACTATGGGGGACACTAGTATAATTTTGATCATGATCACAATCCTGATCCATACAGACACTATAATAGTAATGGCGATCAGCGATGGGGCGGCTCCTACAGACACAGCAATGTACCTTTACGTAGCTGCCTGTTTGCAGGTTTCAGGAACATTTGCCTTCCACTCGCCCGTTGACTCCCTCTGTGATTTGCCACAGCAGGTGTTTGTCAGCAGATCCCAGCCAATGATTAATGACTGGGACCTGCTGATTGGCTGTGTCCAATCACAGCCCAGAGTCCTGTGTTGACAAACAACACATGGCTCTGTACAGAGGGAAAGATCGCTATGTTTCTTCTCCCTGCAAAGCAGGGAAAAGAAACAAAGTGATCTATAGAAAACAGCAGCACACATCACACATTGTTAAGCACACAATTAACCTCTTGATTGCCCCTTGATGTTAACCCCTTCCCAATCAGTGTCATTAGTACAGTCACAGTGTATAATACTATCACTGTATTAGTGTCACTAGAGATGTCTGTAGCAGTCAATTCCCACAAAGTATCAGTTCTGTGTTGTAATATGTAATATGTTTTATAGCACAAAGTAAAAAATATTGTTTTTTTTCTTTCATTTATATAATAAAAAATAAAAAGCTCAGTGGAGATCAAATACCACCAAAAGAAAGCTCTAATTGTGATATAAATTTCATTTGCATACAGTGTTGCATGACTGCACAATTGCCAGTGAAAGAAATGCAGTGCCGATTAGCAAAAAATGCCGATAAAGGGGAGAAAACCCTCCGGAACTCATGATTAAAGTGTTACTGTCAGGGTAAGGAAGCTGCGCGTCGGCGCACATCTATGCGCCAACGCCGGGTACCTGTCAGCTTGGCCGGTGCGCATGCACACGTGGTTGCGTGTACGCGCTGGCGTGCAGTTTAAACCCCTGCTTCACTTAGAATGGTGCCTTCTGGTCTACTACGTTCTGTGCTTGTATCCTGATTCCTGTTACCTATCTGATTTGACCGGACTATGATTGAACTCCGCCTGCACCGACCCGGCTCATCCCTGGACTATCCGCTTGTCTGCTCCTCTGAAACCTGATCTGCCTGATTGATCCTAACCCGGCTTGTCTGACGCTGCTACCTTTCCTGCCTGTGACTATCTCTGGCTGCCAGCTGCCATGGTTGTCCTAACCGCCGCTATACCTTCCTGTTGCTGCACCCACTCACCTGCATCCGCAACTGACCTGCATCCTGGTGTTCTGGGTCATCGCCTGCCAGCTGTCACCACAGACCCATCAGGCACTCATGCCCCTCCTGGCTCGGTGTCTTTTGTTTACCCTATCAGGGGTCCCGAGCGGGAGTGGCAAGAGGACTCCCTCTCTCCACGTCAAGCTCCCCAAGCAGGTACGTGACAGTTACTGTGATAGTGTTGCGGGCAATCTGGCGCTGACACTGACTTCCATAGTGCCAGTGATCAGTGTTAATACTGTACTAATGACACTGGCTGGGAAGAGGTTAATGAGGGGGATAACCGTGTGCCTAACAAGTGTAAAGTGTACGGCTTTTGCTCTCAGATCTGGCTGTTTTTTCCTCCCTGCTTTTCAGAAGAAACTGTCAAATCACTGTTCTGTGTGTTTGAAAACACAGGACTCTCTGCTGTGACTGGCCACAGCCAATCAGCAAGTTTCAGCAGTAGATAACCGTGTGCCTAACAAGTGTAAAGTGTACTGCTTTTGCTCTCAGATCTGGCAGTTTTTTCCTCCCTGCTTTTCAGAGAGAAGAAACCGTCAAATCACTGTTCTATGTGTTTGAAAACACAGCACTCTCTGCTGTGACTGGCCACAGCCAATCAGCAGGGGATAACCGTGTGCCTAACAAGTGTAAAGTGTACTACTTTTGCTCTCATATCTGGCTGTTTTTTCCTCCCTGCTTTTCAGGGAGAAGAAACTGCCAAATCACTGTTCTGTGTGTTTGTAAACACAGCACTCTCTGCTGTGACTGGCCACAGCCAATCAGCAGGATTCAGCAGGGGATAACTGTGTGCCTAACAAGTGTAAAGTGTACTGCTTTTGCTCTCAGATCTGGCTGTTTTTTTCCTCCCTGCAGGGAGAAGAAACCGTCAAATCACTATTCTGTGTGTTTGTAAACACAGGACTCTCTGCTGTGACTGGCTACAGCCAATCAGCAGGGGATAACCGTGTGCCTAACAAGTGTAAAGTGTATTGCTTTTGCTCTCAGATCTGGCAGTTTTTTCCTCCCTGCTTTTCAGGGAGAAGAAACCGTCAAATCACTGTTCTGTGTGTTTGAAAACACAGGACTCTCTGCTGTGACTGGCCACAGCCAATCAGCAAGGGATAATCGTGTGCCTAACAAGTGTAAAGTGTATTGCTTTTGCTCTCAGATCTGGCAGTTTTTTCCTCCCTGCTTTTCAGGGAGAAGAAACCGTCAAATCACTGTGTTTGAAAACACAGGACTCTCTGCTGTGACTGGCCACAGCCAATCAGCAGATTTCAGCTGAAACTGCTGATAAACTCATGCTGTGTCCAATCACAGGGGGCCACGAGCATATGTGCCCAAAAAGCGGAAAGGTCCCCATGGTGAGTGGCTCACAGTAAATCTACTGCGGGCGGGTGGCAAGTGGTTACACCCATACTGACAGAAACAGTTTGGGTTTCCTTTGTTGACCTATTTCTAAAAATGCGCATTGCCCGACATCCACAATATACTATCACGCCATTTTTTTTATCAGTTCATGTTGCCCAGGGTTGTATACTTTTTTGTTTGCAACTGTTTTGTATCTTTAAAAAAAAAAAAAAAAGAAATAAAAAAAGAATTTTATTTCTGATCTGGAAACGCAACTGCGATTTACTATTAATGCCGAATTCGTTTTATATTGCCGCACTACAGCCATAGAATATTCCGAGACATATGTTGAGGGACTCTGAACCCGAGACGACATCTGATTGGAGCTTACAGGAGAATTCTTTGTGGTCCTGGTAATCTATAGTGAAGTACAAGGTACATAACAACACAGCGGCTGAAAGAAACGGTTAGGAGACGTTGAAGTGAACAGACACCACATAACGCAGAGCTCTGGCACAGTCTGACTCCATTTTCATCTTCGTCTTCTAAATCTACCCAATGGGGATAGGAAGGGAGTCGGGGGGGGGGGGAAGGATTCTCCAGTCTGATGAATGCCACATCTTTACTTATTTGTGTGTTCAAAGAAAGATGAGGCAAGCCGTGTGCATCACGAATATGAACCTCAACTGCCATTTCTGAATGACATCAACAGAATTCAGCAAGCCTCTATTTGACTTTTTTTTTTTCTTTTAACCACTTTCACCCACTTCGACTTCGGACGCTTTCACCCCCCTTCCAGTCCGGACGCTTTCACCCCCTTCCAGTCCGGACGCTTTCACCCCCTTCCAGTCCGGACGCTTTCACCCCCCTTCCAGTCCGGACGCTTTCACCACCTTCCAGTCCGGACGCTTTCACCACCTTCCAGTCCGGACGCTTTCACCCCCCTTCCAGTCCGGACGCTTTCACCCCCTTCCAGTCCGGACGCTTTCACCACCTTCCAGTCCGGACGCTTTCACCCCCTTCCAGTCCGGACGCTTTCACCCCCTTCCAGTCCGGACGCTTTCACCCCCTTCCAGTCCGGACGCTTTCACCCCCTTCCAGTCCGGACGCTTTCACCACCTTCCAGTCCGGACGCTTTCACCACCTTCCAGTCCGGACGCTTTCACCACCTTCCAGTCCGGACGCTTTCACCACCTTCCAGTCCGGACGCTTTCACCCCCTTCCAGTCCGGACGCTTTCACCCCCTTCCAGTCCGGACGCTTTCACCACCTTCCAGTCCGGACGCTTTCACCACCTTCCAGTCCGGACGCTTTCACCACCTTCCAGTCCGGACGCTTTCACCCCCTTCCAGTCAGGACGCTTTCACCCCCTTCCAGTCAGGACGCTTTCACCCCCTTCCAGTCAGGACGCTTTCACCCCCTTCCAGTCCGGACGCTTTCACCCCCCTTCCAGTCAGGACGCTTTCACCCCCCTTCCAGTCAGGACGCTTTCACCCCCCTTCCAGTCAGGACGCTTTCACCCCCCTTCCAGTCAGGACGCTTTCACCCCCTTCCAGTCATGACGCTTTCACCCCCTTCCTGTCCAGGCCAATTTTCAGCTTTCAGCGCTATCACACTTTGAATGACAATTGCGCGGTCATGCAACAGTTGTACCCATATGAATTTTTTAGCATTTTTTTGAGACAGATAAAACTTTATTTTGGTGGTATTTATTCACCGCTGGGATTTTGTTTTTTGCTATATAAAGGAAAAAGTCCAAAAGTCAGGTAGAAGCATTCGGGTGGCAGCGCTGTCGCCCGATTGCTTCCACACAGACCACAGTGCCAGCCTCTCCCTGCTATATGTCCCGGGCTCTGCTTGCCCATCTGCAGGCCCAGGACTGGTTCAGTGGGTGCTGGCTGGATGGGGGAGGGAGGAGAGCAGACACTTCCACTCCCCTCCCCTTCTTGTCCTGACTTGGAAGTGATGTGACGTCACTTCCGGGTCCCCATTGACAGATTCCCGGTCATTGAGGCCGGGAAAGAATGTAATGCGGTGCGATGTGCACTTCATAACATTCAGTGGAGTACAGGGAAGGCATCCAGGGTCTTTCAAACTGTGGATGTCTCAAAAAAGAGAACCTGTCACCAAAAATCATCACATATGGGGAATTTTTGTCCCCTATGTGATAAAAAAAAACATTAAGTAAAAAAAAAAAAAAAATGAAAACTGGAAGTTACACCCAAGCATATAACCCCCCCCCCCAATTTTTCAAGGTCCCCAACCCCCACATATGTATGCATGTCCAAACGAAAAAGCATGCACTGGGGCGCCTACACATGATAACATTGACTGCAATACACATGTTACATATCACCGCGCACGCCAGAATGAGAGCGATAATTCTAGCAGCAGACCTCCTCCGTACACTATACTGATGACCTATAAGGGGCTTTAAAAGCGCCACCTATAGAAAATACAGGGTACTAGAGTTTGTTGCCATTTCACAAGCACACGCAAATTTAAGGTTTGACATGTTGGATATCTATTTACTCGCTGCAACCTCATCTTTTATATTCTACAAACAATTTTGGATAATTTATTACTTTTTGTGCCCTAAAATTAACTTAAATGTATTTTTTACTGATATTTTGCCATTCATAGACCTTTGTGGTAATATCGTGTGACATAAAAACTTGGAACTACCGCTATTTTATTCTCTTGGATCTCTGATTTCAGAAAAAATATCATGTTTGGGGGCTTTGTGTCATCTTCAGGCCTTAAATGATTTTTTTAAATGTGTGCAAAAAAAGCAAAAATGGCTCTGGCAGCAAAAGGGATAAAGGATAAGCCCGACACTCCCCTTTCCTGATGAGCAGCCAATCAGTGCTCATTACACTGCAAGGTCTCTCTCCTCCCTGCTAGTCCTCGGGGGCGGTGCTGGATACAGGCAGAGAAGGGAGGAGGAGATATACAGCGCAATGTTACGAATATTAAACGTTTAAGTCACCATAGAGCCCCTTTTGTTTTTAAAAGCCGCAGACATTACTTAAAGCAGATTTAAATACAGTTTTATTTAAAAATAAAAAATTTTATCTGGACAAGTAGATTGGGACACCGATTTAGTCTCTGGACAAGTAGTTTTTTCAAAAATTTCCACACCCCTGATAACACAAACAGTTGAGCGTGGAATATTTAGTAGCCGGGAAATGTCACGGATGGACTTATTACACAGGTGACCACCTATCACGGGACCACGGTTGAAGTCACTGAGCTCCTGAGAGCGACCCATTCTTTCACCAATGTTTGTAGAAGCAGTCTGGACGCCTAGAGGCTTGATTGTAGCCACCTGTGTCCTAGCAATGGAAGGCGCAAGTTGGCTTTCTTGTGTAGCCACCTGCGTCCTAGCAATGGAAAGGCACAAGTCAGCTTTCTTGTGTAGCCACCTGCGTCCTAGCAATGGAATGGCGCAAGTCAGCTTTCTTGTGTAGCCACCTGCGTCCTAGCAATGGAAAGGCGCAAGTCAGCTTTCTTGTGTAGCCACCTGCGTCCTAGCAATGGAAAGGCACAAGTCAGCTTTCTTGTGTAGCCACCTGCGTCCTAGCAATGGAAGGCGCAAGTCAACTTTCTTGTGTAGCCACCTGCGTCCTAGCAATGGAAGGCGCAAGTCAACTTTCTTGTGTAGCCACCTGCGTCCTAGCAATGGAAGGCGCAAGTCAACTTTCTTGTGTAGCCACCTGCGTCCTAGCAATGGAAAGGTGCAAGTCGGCTTTCTTGTGTGGCCACCTGTGTCCTAGCAATGGAAAGGTGCAGGTCGGCTTTCTTGTGTAGCCACCTGTGTCCTAGCAATGGAAGGCGCAAGTCAGCTTTCTTGTGTATCCACCTGTGTCCTAGCAATGGAAGGCGCAAGTCAGCTTTCTTGTGTAGCCACCTGTGTCCTAGCAATGGAAGGCGCAAGTCGGCTTTCTTGTGTAGCCACCTGCGTCCTAGCAATGGAAGGCGCAAGTCGGCTTTCTTGTGTAGCCACCTGTGACCTAGCAATGGAAGGCGCAAGTCGGCTTTCTTGTGTAGCCACCTGTGGCCTAGCAATGGAAAGCTGCAAGTTGGCTTTCTTGTGTAGCCACCTGCGTCCTAGCAATGGAAAGGTGCAAGTCGGCTTTCTTGTGTAGCCACCTGCGTCCTAGCAATGGAAAGGTGCAAGTCGGCTTTCTTGTGTAGCCACCTGCGTCCTAGCAATGGAAGGCGCAAGTCAACTTTCTTGTGTAGCCACCTGCGTCCTAGCAATGGAAGGCGCAAGTCAACTTTCTTGTGTAGCCACCTGCGTCCTAGCAATGGAAGGCGCAAGTCAACTTTCTTGTGTAGCCACCTGCGTCCTAGCAATGGAAAGGTGCAAGTCGGCTTTCTTGTGTGGCCACCTGTGTCCTAGCAATGGAAAGGTGCAGGTCGGCTTTCTTGTGTAGCCACCTGTGTCCTAGCAATGGAAGGCGCAAGTCAGCTTTCTTGTGTAGCCACCTGTGTCCTAGCAATGGAAGGCGCAAGTCAGCTTTCTTGTGTAGCCACCTGTGTCCTAGCAATGGAAGGCGCAAGTCGGCTTTCTTGTGTAGCCACCTGCGTCCTAGCAATGGAAGGCGCAAGTCGGCTTTCTTGTGTAGCCACCTGTGACCTAGCAATGGAAGGCGCAAGTCGGCTTTCTTGTGTAGCCACCTGTGGCCTAGCAATGGAAAGCTGCAAGTTGGCTTTCTTGTGTAGCCACCTGCGTCCTAGCAATGGAAAGGTGCAAGTCGGCTTTCTTGTGTAGCCACCTGCGTCCTAGCAATGGAAAGGTGCAAGTCGGCTTTCTTGTGTAGCCACCTGTGTCCTAGCAATGGAAAGGTGTAGGTCGGCTTTCTTGTGTAGCCATCTGTGTCCTAGCAATGGAAAGGCGCAAGTCGGCTTTGTGTAGCCACCTGCGTCCTAGCAATGGAAAGGCGCAAGTTGGCTTTCTTGTGTAGCCACCTGCGTCCTAGCAATGGAAAGGCATAAGTCAGCTTTCTTGTGTAGCCACCTGCGTCCTAGCAATGGAAAGGCACAAGTCAGCTTTCTTGTGTAGCCACCTGCGTCCTAGCAATGGAATGGCGCAAGTCAGCTTTCTTGTGTAGCCACCTGCGTCCTAGCAATGGAATGGCGCAAGTCAGCTTTCTTGTGTAGCCACCTGCGTCCTAGCAATGGAAAGGCGCAAGTCAGCTTTCTTGTGTAGCCACCTGCGTCCTAGCAATGGAAAGGCACAAGTCAGCTTTCTTGTGTAGTCACCTGCGTCCTAGCAATGGAAAGGCGCAAGTCGGCTTTCTTGTGTAGCCACCTGCGTCCTAGCAATGGAAAGGTGCAAGTCGGCTTTCTTGTGTAGCCACCTGTGTCCTAGCAATGGAAAGGTGTAGGTCGGCTTTCTTGTGTAGCCATCTGTGTCCTAGCAATGGAAAGGCGCAAGTCGGCTTTGTGTAGCCACCTGCGTCCTAGCAATGGAAAGGCGCAAGTTGGCTTTCTTGTGTAGCCACCTGCGTCCTAGCAATGGAAAGGCGCAAGTCGGCTTTCTTGTGTAGCCACCTGCGTCCTAGCAATGGAAAGGTGCAAGTCGGCTTTCTTGTGTAGCCACCTGCGTCCTAGCAATGGAAAGCTGTAAGTTGGCTTTCTTGTGTAGCCACCTGCGTCCTAGCAATGGAAGGCGCAAGTCAACTTTCTTGTGTAGCCACCTGCGTCCTAGCAATGGAAAGGTGCAAGTCGGCTTTCTTGTGTGGCCACCTGAGTCCTAGCAATGGAAGGTGCAGGTCGGCTTTCTTGTGTAGCCACCTGGGTCCTAGCAATGGAAAGGTGCAAGTCGGCTTTCTTGTGTAGCCACCTGTGTCCTAGCAATGGAAGGCGCAAGTTGGCTTTCTTGTGTAGCCACCTGCGTCCTAGCAATGGAAAGGCGCAGGTCGGCTTTCTTGTGTAGCCACCTGTGTCCTAGCAATGGAAGGCGCAAGTCAGCTTTCTTGTGTAGCCACCTGTGTCCTAGCAATGGAAGGCGCAAGTCAGCTTTCTTGTGTAGCCACCTGCGTCCTAGCAATAGAAAGGCGTAAGTCAGCTTTCTTGTGTAGCCACCTGCGTCCTAGCAATGGAATGGCACAAGTCAGCTTTCTTGTGTAGCCACCTGCGTCCTAGCAATGGAATGGCGCAAGTCGGCTTTCTTGTGTAGCCACCTGCGTCCTAGCAATGGAAAGGCGCAAGTCAGCTTTCTTGTGTAGCCACCTGTGTCCTAGCAATGGAAAGGTGTAGGTCGGCTTTCTTGTGTAGCCACCTGTGTCCTAGCAATGGAAAGGCGCAAGTTGGCTTTCTTGTGTAGCCACCTGCGTCCTAGCAATGGAAAGGCGCAAGTCGGCTTTCTTGTGTGGCCACCTGCGTCCTAGCAATGGAAGGCGCAAGTCAACTTTCTTGTGTAGCCACCTGCGTCCTAGCAATGGAAGGCGCAAGTCAACTTTCTTGTGTAGCCACCTGCGTCCTAGCAATGGAAAGGTGCAAGTCGGCTTTCTTGTGTGGCCACCTGAGTCCTAGCAATGGAAGGTGCAGGTCGGCTTTCTTGTGTAGCCACCTGCGTCCTAGCAATGGAAAGGTGCAAGTCGGCTTTCTTGTGTAGCCACCTGCGTCCTAGCAATGGAAAGGTGCAAGTCGGCTTTCTTGTGTAGCCACCTGCGTCCTAGCAATGGAAAGGCGCAAGTCGGCTTTCTTGTGTGGCCACCTGCGTCCTAGCAATGGAAGGCGCAAGTCAACTTTCTTGTGTAGCCACCTGCGTCCTAGCAATGGAAGGCGCAAGTCAACTTTCTTGTGTAGCCACCTGCGTCCTAGCAATGGAAGGCGCAAGTCAACTTTCTTGTGTAGCCACCTGCGTCCTAGCAATGGAAAGGTGCAAGTCGGCTTTCTTGTGTGGCCACCTGAGTCCTAGCAATGGAAGGTGCAGGTCGGCTTTCTTGTGTAGCCACCTGTGTCCTAGCAATGGAAGGCGCAAGTCAGCTTTCTTGTGTAGCCACCTGTGTCCTAGCAATGGAAGGCGCAAGTCGGCTTTCTTGTGTAGCCACCTGTGTCCTAGCAATGGAAGGCGCAAGTCGGCTTTCTTGTGTAGCCACCTGCGTCCTAGCAATGGAAGGCGCAAGTCGGCTTTCTTGTGTAGCCACCTGTGACCTAGCAATGGAAGGCGCAAGTCGGCTTTCTTGTGTAGCCACCTGTGGCCTAGCAATGGAAAGCTGCAAGTTGGCTTTCTTGTGTAGCCACCTGTGTCCTAGCAATGGAAAGGTGCAAGTCGGCTTTCTTGTGTAGCCACCTGCGTCCTAGCAATGGAAAGGTGCAAGTCGGCTTTCTTGTGTAGCCACCTGTGTCCTAGCAATGGAAAGGTGCAAGTCGGCTTTCTTGAGTAGCCGACTGCATCCTAGCAACTGAAGGATGCTAGGAGGCTTCCTTGAGAAGCTACCTGTGTCACAGAAATGAGCGTATACTAGGCGGATTAAAGTATAACTAAAGTCAAAACTCTTCTTTTTTTTTTAATTCTGGATAGAGTACAGAGGGATTAGAACCCCTGTCACTTTTTATTTCTGTCTGTGCCCTCATTAGGGAGATCCACCCTCTCCTTTTTTACCATTATCACTGAAAGCAAAATAAAATCCTACATTTTGGATTGTCCAAAGAAAAGAACATAGGGGAAATTTTCCAATGGGGATACCATTTCTGGTGACCTGGGGGTCCCCAAAGAATTCTCTTAATTTGCAGAGATTTACTCTCACTTCCTGTTTGGCTATGGGACAGGAAATGAAGGCAAATATCAGCAATGGGAAACAGATGGTAAAAATAAAAAATCTGACAGGGGCTATAACCCTCCCTTGTTCTATCCAAAATGAAAAAAAAAAAAAACATTTTTGCCTATAGTTCTACTACTTTAACTGAGAATCAGCCTGTGTCATAGCACTAGAAAAACAACGGGCAGCTTCCTTGAATAACTGCTTGCATCACAGCAACTGAAGGATGCTAGGTGGCTTTCTTGAGAAGCCACCTGCCTCCTAGCAATGGAAAGACACTATAATACAAAGCCACCTGTGTGCTAGCAATAGAAAAATGCCAGGAGACTTAACTGAGGAGGTTCTTGCACCCTTACAATAGAAAGACACTTGGCGGCTTCTTCAGGAGCCACCTGCATCCTAGCAACTGAAGGATGCTAGCAATGGAAGGCTCCTAGGCAGCTTCCTTGAATCCTAGGAACTGCGACTAAAGGTTGTTAGGTGGCTTCAATGAAAAACCACCTGCATCCTTGCAACTGAAGAGAGCTTCCAGCTTCCTTGAGAAGCCATCTGTGTCCTAGCAACAGAAGGGTGCCAGGTATCTTCATTGTGAAGTGTCCTGTGGTCTAGGAATCTAAGTGGCTTCATTAGGAAGCTGCCTGCATCCTAGCAACCAAGGAACACTAGGTGGCTTCATTAAGCAGCCACCTTTGTCCTAGCACCTGAAGGATGCTAGGCAGCTTCCTTGCGATGCCACCTGAATTATAGAAACTGGAGGACACTTGGTGGCTTCATTGAGAAGTGTCCTGTGGCCTAGGACACTAAGTGGCTTCATTAGGAAGCTGCCTGCATCCTAGCAACCAAAGAAGACTAGGTGGCTTCATTAGGCAGCCACCTTTACCCTAGCACCTGAAGGATGCTAGGCAGCTTCCTTGCGATGCCACCTGAATCATAGAAACTGAAGGACACACAGTGGCTTCATTGAGAAGTGTCCTGTGGCACAGGACACTAAGTGGCTTCATTAGGAAGCTGCCTGCATCCTAGCAACCAAAGAACACTGGGTGGCTTCATTAGGCAGCCACCTTTATCCTAGCACCTGAAGGATGCTAGGCAGCTTCCTTGCGATGCCACCTGAATCATAGAAACTGAAGGACACACAGTGGCTTCATTGAGAAGTGTCCTGTGGCACAGGACACTAAGTGGCTTCATTAGGAAGCTGCCTGCATCCTAGCAACCATAGAACACTGGGTGGCTTCATTAGGCAGCCACCTTTATCCTAGCACCTCAATGATGCTAGGCAGCTTCCTTGCGATGCCACCTGAATCATAGAAACTGAAGGACACACAGTGGCTTCATTGAGAAGTGTCCTGTGGCCTAGGACACTAAGTGGCTTCATTAGGAAGCTGCCTGCATCCTAGCAACCAAAGAACACTAGGTGGCTTCATTAGGCAGCCTCCTTTATCCTAGCACCTGAAGGAAGCTAGGCAGCTTCCTTGCGATGCCACCTGAATCACAGAAACTGAAGGACACTCGGTGGCTTCATTGAGAAGTGGCCTGTGGCCTAGGACACTAAGTGGCTTCATTAGGAAGCTGTCTGCATCCTAGCAACCAAAGAATACTAGGTGGCTTCATTAGGCAGCCACCTTTACCCTAGCACCTGAAGGATGCTAGGCAGCTTCCTTGCGATGCCACCTGAATCATAGAAACTGAAGGACACTCGGTGGCTTCATTGAGAAGTGGCCTGTGGCCTAGGAAACTAAGTGGCTTCATTAGGAAGCTGCCTGCATCCTAGCAACCAAAGATCACTAGGTGGCTTCATTAGGCAGCCACCTTTATCCTAGCACCTGAAGGAAGCTAGGCAGCTTCCTTGCGATGCCACCTGAATCATAGAAACTGAAGGACACTCGGTGGCTTCATTGAGAACCCTCCTGCAACATAGCAACTGAAGGCAAATAAGAGGCTTTATTGAGAAACTGCCTGCCTCCTAGCAACAGGGCCACCTATGCTAAAACGCTGTGCGCATGTAAATGTTGATGAAACGTTAAATGCGTACAGCAAGCAGAGCATCTTTTTACGCAGGACCTTACTACATCCATCTTCTGCTGGCAAGATCCTGAGTGCTAGTTTTGGTTTTCCTATGGCCGTGTGCCCTAAAAAATCTGGTGTAAGGGTCCATTCACACCGAAGTGTGTTTTTACTGGATTTTTGCACCAGGACACCTGCAGTGCGCTGCGGTGCCAATATTTTAACTGGCACCCTACAGTAACTCACCTAGGCAGTACACCGCACTACACTATGCATTGTAGTGCACCACAGTTCAAGTGTGGAACACTGGTGCACTATGGGGCAAAATTGGGGTATGTGCTTCAACATTAAAGAGCTGCCTAATGCAACACACTTGTGTTAACGGGCCTTAACATAGGACTTCTGCAAGTTGCCGGTTTGAAGCATGTCCATCCCCCTAGGTGCCCCATAAAGAGGCCTTGGTGCATTACAGCATCAAAGGGACATTGGCAAGAACCAGGAAGAGATAGCTGGCTCCCAATGGTGTCGGAGAAGAAGAAGGCAGCACAGGACCGGGTTTAAAGCAGCAGAGTGGTGGATCAGTAAAGAATACCGCTGGAACGCTGGGCTGGATCACATACTTTACACCCTGTTCCAAATTATTATGCAAATTCTATTTAAGTGTCACAAAGATGAAATATTTTGTTTTTCAGTGTAACTCATGGATGGCATTGTGTGTCAGGGCTCTTTTGATCGCTGAAAACAATCTGGGACACCTGTGATAATTAGATTGGCCGGTGAGCCCAATTGAAGGAAAAACTACTAAAGGAGGATGTTCCACATTATTAAGCAGAGCACCATTTTCAAGCAATATGGGGAAGAAAAAGGATCTCTCTGCTGCCGAAAAGAGTGAAATAGTTCGATGCCTTGGACGAGGGATGAAAACATTCGATATTTCACGAAAACTTAAGCGTGATCATCGCACTATGAAGAGATTTGTGGCTGATTCAGAGCACAGACGGGTTTGTGCAGATAAAGGCACATTGAGGAAGATTTCTGCCAGATCCATGCATCGGATCAAGAGAGCAGCTGCTAAAATACCATTACATAGCAGCAAATAGATATTTGAAGCTGCTGGTGCCTCTGGAGTCCCACGGACATCAAGGTGTAGAGTCCTCCAGAGTCTTGCAACTGTCTATAAACCTTCTATTCGGCCACCGCTAACCAATGCTCACAAGCAGAAACGGCTGCATTGGGCAGAAAAATACATGAAGACTAATTTTAAAACAGTCCTGTTCACTGATGAGTGCCGTGCAACCCTGGATGGTCCAGATGGATGGAGTAGTGGATGGTTGGTGGACGGCCACCCTGTTCCAAAAAGGCTGCGACGTCAGCAAGGCGGTGATGGAGTCATGTTTTGGGCCGGAATCATGGGAACAGAGCTAGTTGGCCCCTTTAGGGTCCCCGAAGGTGTAAAGATGACCTCTGCAAAGTATATGGAGTTTATGACTGACCACTTTATTCCCTGGTACAGAAGGAAGAACTATGCTTTCCGTAATAAAATCATCTTCATGCATGACAATGCACCATCTCATGCTGCAAAGAATACCTCTGCACCAATGGCTGTTATGGGGATAAAAGGGGAGGAAGGCATGGTGTGGCCTCCATCCTCCCCTGACCTCAATCCTATTGAGAACCTTTGGAGCATCCTCAAGCAAAAGACCTATAAGGGTGGGAGGCAGTTTACATCCAAACAGCAGCTCTGGGAAGCTATTCTGACATCTTGCAAACAAATTCAAGCAGAAACTGTCCAAAAACTCACAAGTTCAATGGATGCAAGACTTGTGATCTGCTATCAAATAAGGGGTCCTATGTTACAATGTAACGTGACCGCTTCAAATGTTTAAAAAGTTAAAATGTTAAAAGTTTGATTGAAATAGCTTTTGATTTCAGTAAATATGCTGCAAACACAACAAATGACAATTTTCAGTTCTTTACAACCTATAAAGTGTTTTGAAACTTCCGGTGCGGAATCATTTGGAACACAAATCCTGTTATCATTAGGAGGTTTGTTCAATAAAATGTGAATTGTACTCTTATAGTTGTAACCTGAGAATTATGCCGACTGTTATTTACATCAATTATTCAGGGAAATGAGAAAAATAGCATTTGCATAATAATTTGGAACACGGTGTATGTGGATAAACAGCATAAAGGTAGTAAATTTCCTCTTTAAAGCACAATTGAGCCTCTGCGGGTCCTCAGGGGCACTTGCCATAATGGTCAAGTATTTTGCAAAATTCATATTCCCTTAATGTCTGTCGTATAAATACAGCCAGTTTTAAGGCTCCACCCCAGCTTTGCTGCACATCCACCCCCCACCCCACACACACATGCCACCAAAGTTCCCTTACTTAAAGCCCATCTAAACTATCATTTCAAATTAGCTACACACTGGACCCTTGCTCTCTAGGTGGAAGCAGTGGTCTCTCTGCAGAGGTCTGGTGTGCCCACTGCCAAGTCAGACCTGTAGCTCTCCAATCAGCAGGCAACATGAGATTTGCTGATTGGAGAGCTTTAGGAGGATGTGTCAAACTTCTGCAGAGAGATCACTGCTTACACACAAACTCTTTCTTTGCAGCATGCTGGCAGGGGGTGGGTTTTTCTACTCTGTTGGCTGTGGCTACTTTCTAAAGAAACTCAACTGTGAGATTTTACATAACGTTTGTAACAGTTTACCTGAAATGTATTCAGTTGATCTAAACTTAAAATTCAGTTGGGCTTGATGGCGTGAGTTCGCTTTATCCTCTGGGTGGTGGGAAGGCATCAGGGCTGTCTTAATGCATTGGCAGCCCTGGGCACTTTCCAGGGGCCCCAGGTGCATGGGGGCCCCATGATAATCTTACATTACAACATACTTTTCAACTGTCCTGGATTTGCAGGGACAGTCATGGTTTATGCCAAGCTGTCCCAGGATGGCCCAAGCAGTGTTCCAGAACCTGTACTGTGCCCACCTGATCCCAGGAGTTCCGCTGTACTGTGCCATGCTGCAACTCGCCCCCCGTGCTGTGCCCTTTGTGTTGACTAGTCTTTGATTGATGGCATGTTTTTTTATTTTTTTCAATCAATTTTATTGAAAAGTACTAATAAATATATGTTTAGTTCTATCAACTATTTATACTTTAATTCTTGAGTGTAGGTGCATAAAATGGGGCAGGCTGGTAGGGGCCCCAAGTGCATTACTTTGCTCAGGGGCCCACAGTGCTATTAAGACGGCCCTGAAAAGCATTATTCTATAAGTCCAGGTAGGCCTGATTGCAAACTCCCAGGGGGCGGGTCCTTGACAACCTGAGCTCACAAGAAGTTGGTTGCATGATGCTGGGCGTTATTCAACCTGGCATAAAACCAGCAATGGACAACTGAAACCACGAGCAAGTCTTTGGGGGACAATGCAGAGAAATCTGCATTTTTAATCTTGAAAAAGCTTGGGCTATTGCTTTTTAAAATACAAATAAATTCTGAAGTTGGGATTTAAACATATACTGAAACACAAGGAAAAACAGACACTTTTGGGAGTGATATCTCTTTGGTAAGTATAAAGAAAAGGGAAAGGAACGGGGATTTTTATTAAACAGCAGGGAGCTTGTAATATTTTTGACCTGGTGTGTTTGAAGAACAGTTCACAAACCTTATGATTTTTTTTTCGATCTATCAGGATCAAAAGTTTCTTCAGATACTGACTGCATTGATTTAACACAATGAACGGTTTTATAAAATCAGCCAAATCATGCTGTGGACCAGTGGTTCTCAACCTGTGGGTCGCGACCCCTTTGGGGGTCGAACGACCCTTTCACAGGGGTCGCCTAAGACCATTGGAAAACACATATTTCCGATGTGTAAAGAGCAGCTACTGTGTAGAAAGCAGCTGCTGTGTTGAAAGCAGCTACTCTGTTAAAAGCAGCTACTGTGTTAAAAGTAGCAGTATTGGAGGTAAAATGACACTTCATGAATTATAATTACTGGGTAAATAATTTTATGGTTGGGGGTCACCACAACATGAGGAACTGTATTAAAGGGTCGCGGCATTGGGAAGGTTGAGAATCACTGCTGTAGACAGAGATCTCTCCAGAACCACTAACACATAATAGGTTATTTTTCTTTAGTTTTGACTTCGGCTTTCCTCTTCTAGGAAAGGTTTATGAAAATATTAAAGACTGGAATGACCTAGTAGTGATTGCTGCTGGCGCGGCGTACTACAGACAGATTTGAAATGATGGTGTCTCCATTACCTTGACAATGTTAATTTTAAATCTTCCCACGCCTTTAATATGTCAGAGGTTTTACGTAATCCCTGTCACACAAGAAACTTGCCCCGGGTCTTCTACTGAGTGCCCTGGGTCTCCTACTGAATGCCTTGAATCCCCTTTTGAGTACTTTGTTCTCCTCTGAAATAACTGTTGCCATAACTTGAGTACTGAGAGCCCCTTTTATTGAGAGTCTTTGATCTCCTACGGAGTGTCTCAAATCTTGTACTGAGTCTCCTTGATCTTCTTCTTACTGCTCCAGGTCTTCTACTGACTGCTTCACATCTTCTCATAACACCCCTAGGGGTCCCCTACTGAGTACCCAACGTCTTCTGAGTCTCCCTGGTCTCTTAGTAGGTGCCCTGGGTCTTCTACTGACTGCTCCATATCTGATACCAATTGCTGTAGGGCTTTCCCTGACTATTATTATTATTATTATACAGTAGACGTGGGGTACTCAGTAGGGGACCCCTAGGGGTGTTATTAGAAGATGTGAAGCAGTCAGTAGAAGACCTGGAGCAGTAAGAAGAAGACCAAGGAGACTCAGCACCAATTGCTGTAGGGCTTTCCCTGACTATGCCGGGTCTTCTACTTGGTGCCCTGGATCTTTTACTTAGTGCCCCAGGTCTTCTATTGAGAATATTGGGTCTCCTACTGAGTGCTTCAGGTCTTCTACTTACTGCCCAGGGATTTTTACCATTTGCCCAAGGGCTTCACCTGAAAATCCCAAGTCTTCTAGTTAGTTCCCCGGGGCTCCTACTGAGTGCCCCAGGTCTTGCATTGAGCATTCTTGGTCTCCTACCAAGGGCTCTGGGTCTTTTACTGACTGCTCCAGTGCTTCGCCCAATAACCCCAGTACTTCTACTGAACGCCTTGGGTCTCCTTTGAGGTAATTGTGCCATGACCCCAAGAATGGACCTCTACACAAACACATCAGTCTTGCTAAACTTTGGTTCATGCCTTTTATTGGCAATCATGATTTACAGTATTTAATTTTGAATTGTAGTCATGCCATCATATTTATAAAATTACAGTTAGTAGATCAGATCAGTTATGAGGTCAGTTAAAGTGTATGTAAAACCCAAACCTTTTATTTTTAGTTTGCGAATAGATTAAGTTATGGCTACCAGGTTGAGTTTTTGCTGTGTCCTGTCTGGGAGATTTCTCTTTACTTCTTATCCCAGGGACACATCAGGAAGCATGAGATCACTACAAAAAAAAAAGTTGTCACCAGAAAAAGCTCTATTATTGGAAGATTTTCCCTCAGCTCTTGTTTTGGGAACAACAATGGATTTCCTATTACTTTTTGTACCAGTGACAATGATCACCAGGACATACAGAATGGGGAAATCTCCCACGCAGGGACACAGACAGCAATAAAAACCTGATAAAGGTTCTAATCCTTCCCTACTCTATCCAAAGCTACAAAAAGGTTTGGCGTTATATACACTTTAGTTGTTTTCAGTGGAGTACCTTATATTAGACCTAGCTCTAAACCATAGAGGGCCTGTAAAGGAACAATGAAAGGCTTATATCTATGCGGCTCCATAGAATAAGGTTTGGTGGGAACCACAGCAGCATATGCAACTTATGGGGGGGGGGCATTTGTGAGTCTGGGTTCATTGACTTGGGATTGCTGCCAGGAAAGGGCCCGAGAACTTATTCTTAAAGTACAGAAACAGAAAAGGGAAAATAGACTAAAGGGAAATGAAGGCAGAAAAACCATAAGAGAAATAGGAAAATAGGAAATAAGAAAATGCTTCACCAACATTTTGCCATGGTATAAGGCCCCACAAAGTTTTAATGTACCATATAAGTCACAGGATTCTAGGCACCTAACCATCACACCCATAAGACCTTGTTGGACATCCCTATGTGAGCTTGTTGGACATCCGTATGTGAGCTCATGGGACATCCTATTTCAAAACCATTGGCATAAATACACAACGCAGTGATGGCTTCCCATTTGCAGCTATAAAAGCCTACACTTGTCTGGGAAGGCTTTCCACAAGATTTTGGAGTGTGTTTTCAGGAATTTGTGCCCATCTCTGAGGTCAGGAACTGATGTTGGATAAGAAGATTTGGCTCACCAGGGGTGTTCCTGTCAGGGCTCCGGGTATGACCAGAGGTATGTGAACTGACGCAGGGAAACGCAGGCTTCAGATATGTTATAAACAATATAATTTATTAATACTAACAATACAAAACGCAGTGCAATACTAAAACATAAACACAGTGCAAACGAACCAAACCAAACCACCCACAGATAACAATACATACAATGCAAGCGTAGTCAGGCAGGCCGGGTCAATAACAATCGGGCAGGTAGGAACAGGAGGAGCAGGCAGAGAGTAGTCAGGTCACGAGCCGGGTACAGCAACTAATGGGCAGGTAGGTACAGGGGGTCAGGCAGAGAATGGTCAAGGTCACAAGCCAGGGATCAAACAGGAGAAGTCAGCAGAGGTCAGGATCAAGCAGGGTCGGCAACAAGTCAGTCAGGCAGGAACAGGAATGCAGGTAACAAGATACAGGGGCCCAAGGAAAAACACACACCAAGGCACAGACTGCAGGTCTGGCCATCCCTTAAATACACCTCCGTAATCAGCTTCAGGTGTTTGGCTGACTGCAGGGTTGAGTCTCTGATTGCTGAGAGCACCCGCTGGCCAGCCCTGGTACTGCGGCCCACAAGGCAGGTGAGTCCCACCATTATTGGCAAGTCCATTCCTGACAGTTCCAATTCATTCCAAAAATGTTCAGTAGGGTTGAGACCTACAGGCCACTCAAGTTCCTCCACAGCAAACTGGTCAAACTCAATCATGCTGGAACAGAAAAGGGCCTTCTCCAAACTGTTGCCACAAGGTTGGAAGCACACCATTGTTTACAAGGTTTTTGCAAGCTGTAGCATTAGCAGTGCCCCTCTCTAAAAATGTCTGAAATCAACAGGCTGCATTCACACCTGAGCATTTTGTAGGCTCGACGATGCTTGACAAATAAAATCCCATTCATTTCACTGGCCCCGACTCAAGCTTAGATGTGAACGGGGCACATAAACAAATGGGATTTTGCTTTTTGAGCATCCTTGAGCTTGGAATTTCGAACTCCAAAAGTGTGAATGCAGAGTCAGAGGGGCGTTCATGTATTTTTGGCCAGACAGGTAGGTGTAATGGTCTAGTGCTCACATAAAGTGTCTTTTAGGTAACAAGCAATGCCCTTGGACTGGTTATAGATTTATTTTGTTCTTTCTTTGTTTGTCTGGCAAAAATAAGAACAAGCAAATGTCCCTATTGAGTTCCCACGCACGTTTCACTCCATATTGATCTAAACAGACATCAAACAAAAATCTTGGGTGAAGTAAGGATGCTGGACATGAAAAAAAAAGAGCAAAAAAAACCAAAAAAAAACCCCACAAATTGTTAACAGGGTGTGACAGGTACCCAGCAAATACAGCCTTCCAGATGTTGAGGATGATCAACCAAGCAGAAATGCAGACAATGAAACATAGACCCTGAGAGTCCCTTTGGTGGGAGGTGTCAATGGCTCTGAAAACTCAACTTTGGAGACTGAGCAGAGAGGTACACAAAATTCAGAGCATCTATTAACTGAAAATACTGTCAGTTTAGAGGGGAAAAAAAAACAACACAAGAAGAGATAATATACTGTAATATTAAGAGGGGGGGTTAGGGTTACAATAAGCAAACAGCTAATGAAATCCATGGATTCCCCCGTCCACGCTAAACACGATTGAACAAATATCTTGTGGCTCGCAGGTGGTGTTGGCAGGGCCACCCATGGCTCAAACCTTTGCTTGATTCCTGTGAAATCCAAGCCATGTACTGTATTGGCCAGCTTAAGGACACTGTTGGTCTTCAAAGTCCTGTCTACCAGACAAGAGACCATCCAAGACACACTAGTATTCCCAAAGGCATGGTTTGCCAGATTTTCTTACCAGGCCAATTTTCAGCTTTCAGCGCTGCCGCATTTTGATTGACAATTGCGCGGTCATGCAACATTGTACCCATATGAAATTTTGATCATTTTTTTCTCACAAATAGAGCTTTCTTTTGGTGGTATTTAATCGTCACTGGGCGCTTTACTTTTTGCGCTATAAATAAGAATTGCAAAAAATTTAAAAAAAAAAAAAAAAGTTTGTTTCTTTTATAAAATTTTTCAAACAGGTATTTTTTCTCTTTCACTGATGTGCGTTGATGAGGCAGCACTGATGGGCACTGATAGGCGGCACTGATGGGCACTGATAGGCAGCACTAAAGGGCACTGATAGGCAGTACTAATGAGGTGGCACGGATAGGCGGCACTGATAGGCAGCACTAATTAGGGGTCACGGATAGGCGGCACTGATAGGTGACACTGATTATGGGTACTGATAGACGGCACTGACTGGCATCACTGCTGGGCACTGACTGGCGGCACTGACTGGCACAACCCCTGGGCACTGACTGGTGGCACTGACTGGCAGCACTGCTGGGCTGCACTGGTGGGTGGCACTGGTGGGCAGCACTGGTGGGTGGGCACAGGTGGGTGGCACTGGTGGGCACAGGTGGGTGGCACTGGTGGGCACAGGTGGGTGGGCACAGGTGGGTGGCACTGCTGGGCACATGTAGGTGACACTTCTGGGCACAGGTAGGTGGCACTGCAGAGTGGCACAGGTGGGTGCACTGCTGGGCACAGGTGGGGGCACTGCTGGGCACAGGTGGGTGCACTGCTGGGCACGGGTGGGCGGAGCTAGTGGGCGCACTGCTGGGCAGAACTTGCGGGTGTCACTGCTGGGCACCGATCATCAGTGCCCTGATGATCGGTGCCGATCCCCGCTCTGACAACTGCCGGTTCTCGGCAGTACTTTCCTCACGATCTGACAGCGTGAGGAAAGTGCAGCCGAGAACCGGCACTTGCATTTCCCTGTGATCAGCGTGTCATTGGACACCGCTGATCACGTGGTAAAAGGCCGCTGTGGTTGGCCTTTTACCACATCACGTGATCAGCTGTGTCCGTAGGACACAGCGATCACGGAGATCGCCGGGTGCGCGCCCCAGGCGTTCTGGGAGGACGTCATATGACGTCCACCCAGAACTGGCCGGCCGCGGTGAAGCCGTCATTCGGCTATGCGCGGTCGGCAAGAGGTTAAATTGCTGGAACCTCCTAAAAATACTCTTAGTGGTCTGTTAACCTCATAGTGACCCTTAAAAGGGCTCAAAACCTGTACCATGGGGAGATATACTTACCATCCAGGACCCTTCCCTGGAGTCCTCTACAGCATAAACACAGTTCCCGAAATAAGGTATACATATACAGTTGTGTTCAAAATAATAGCAGTGTGTTGAAAAAAGTGAATAAAGCTCAAAATCCTTCTAATAGCTTTTATTTCCATCCACACAAATACATTGGGAACACGACACATTCTATTCCAAATCACAACATGAAGAAAAATACATCAAATTTGTGTTGTTCCTCTAAAAAAATGGAAGAAAAGTGAATATTAGACGGTTCAATAAAATCGCAGTGTTTGTATTCTTTTTTACAAACTCAAACATTCACTATATAACCTGAGAAATGTTTGAAGATTTTGATTTCCTTTGAATCACTTAATGGGATGAGGAAAGATATATTTCTACAAGATGGATGATCCTTTGCCAAGATGGAGGTTGGAGCAAAATGGTTGAACCGCGTCCATCTCTTTGGGTACGATTGCTACAGTGATCAAATACCACCAAAAGAAAGCTTTATTTGTGTGGAAATAATGATATAAATTGCATTTGGGCACAGTGCTGCATGACCGCGCAGTTGCCAGTTAAAGTAGTACAGTGCTGAATAGCAAAAAAAATGCCCTGATCATGAAAGGGGTAAAACTTTCTGGAAGTCAAGTGGTTAAACTGCCGACATGGAACAAAAATATAAAAAAACAGCATGCTTGACAGTGCAGGAATATATCACTTAAGTATACGTAGAGGTAATTTTTTTCAGTTTCGGATACATTGGAGAAGGGTTAGACCCAGGGCAGTCAGATGTTTATTGCTGTCAGCAGCTGAAGGTCCTTTTCGGCAGGTGGGCGAACCATCCATTTAGTGCACCCACTCTACAAACAGTCAAAGTTTGTGGTATACTCTGTGCCGCCATGAACTTAAACCCCATCCCCGCAAGGCATACATAGCACACAGTGGTTCAACTGATGCAATTTTCCTTTTGTATCTCGTTGGTTTATTTTACAGACAGATTTTCCATATAACCTTGGACCATCGGCTCAGATGAAAGCCGGTTTGTGACCACATATTCCCACACAATACCATTCTGTACGACTTTGAATAATTCTATGTACAGTTGTGTTCAAAATAATAGCAGTGTGTTGAAAAAAGTGATTAAAGCTGAAAATCCTTCTAATAGCTTTTATTTCCATCCACACAAATGCATTGGGAACACGACACATTCTATTCCAAATCAAAACATGAAGAAAAATACATCAAATTTGTGTTGTTCCTCTAAAAAAAATGGAAGAAAAGTGAATATTAGACGGTTCAAAAAAAATCGCAGTGTTTGTATTCTTCTTTACAAACTCAAACATTCACTATATAAACTGAGAAATGTTTGAAGATTTTGCTTTCCTTTGAATGACTTCATGAATATTTGGTTGTAGTCGCACTGTTTCTGAGAACTGCTGTACATCTGTGTTGCATGGAGTCACCCAACTTCTGGCCCCTGTGATCAGGTATTCCAGCCCAGGATGATTGGACCACATTCCACAGTTCTTCTCCATTTCTTGGTTTTGCCTCAGAAACTGCATTTTTGATGTCACCCCACAAGTTTTCTATTGGATTAAGATCCGGGGATTGGGCTGGTCACTCCATAACGTCAATCTTGTTGGTCTGGAACCAAGATGTTGCACGTTTACTGGTGTGTTTGGGGTCGTTGTCTTGTTGGAACACCCATTTCAAGGGCATTTCCTCTTCAGCATAAGGCAGCATGACCTCTTCAAGTATTCTGATGTATTCAAACTGATCCATGATCCCTGGTATGCGATAAATAGGCCCAACACCGTAGTATGAGAAACATCCCCATATCATGATGCTTGCACCACCATGCTTCACAGTCTTCACAGTGTACTGTGGCTTGAATTCAGTGTTTGGGGGTCGTCTGACAAACTGTCTCCGCCCACTAGACCCAAAAAGAACAATCTTACTTCCATCAGTCCACAAAATGTTGCGCCATTTCTCTTTAGGCCAGTCAATGTGCTCTTTGGCAGATTGTAACCTCTTCAGCACACGTCTTTTTTCCAACAGTGGGACTTTGCGGGGGCTTCTTGCGGATAGCTTGGCTTCACATAGGCGTCTTCTAATTGTAACAGTCCTCACAGGGAACGTCACACCTTCTTTCATCTTCCTGGAGCTGATTGTTGGCTGAGTCCGCACCATTTTGGCTATTCTTCTATCCATTCCAATGGTAGTTTTTCTCTTTCTTCCACGTCTTTCAGGTTTTGGTTGCCATTTTAAAGCATTTGCGATCATTTTAGCTGAGCAGCCGATCATTTTCTGCACTTCTTTATATGTTTTCCCCTCTCCAATCAACTTTTTAATCAAGGTACGCTGTTCTTCTGAACAATGTCTGGAACGACCCATTTTCCTCAGAATTTCAGAGAGAAATGCACTGTAACCAGCATGTACAACATTTGCTGCCTTCCTTCCTTAAATAAGGGCAATAATTGCCACCTGTTTTTCAAAGAATGAATGACCTCACTAATAGAACTCCACACTGCTATTATTGTGAACACGCCCCTTTCAATGAGTGATTCAATGACACAGAATCAGCAGCATACATGTCATGACTGTTGGGTCTGTTGGATTTCTATGACTCTACTACACCTGCTAGGAAATTATTTGCCATGTAGAAATATCATTTCTACCAAAAACAGTGATTGATCCGGTTAGTGATGTCTGACTGCTATTATTTTGCACACAACTGTATATACGGATGCTAGCAAATGATGTATAATCTTTAAAGCTTTTATCTTTTCTCACATTTAAAGCAGATTTTGCCTTGTGTGCTTTTTTGTTGCAACATCAATCCCCCACAACCTTAAGGAACACTAATAGAAAAAAAAAAATGTGGATGAATATTTACTCTTCATTATGGCTTCCAGTCAGCTTGCCTAGGCATTTCTACCAAAAACAGTGATTGATCCGGTTAGTGATGTCTGACTGCTATTATTTTGAACACAACTGTAGATCAATCCAAGAGAATTACTACACATCAAATTTTCTTGCTCAATGTAAAGAATTTATTTTTAATGCATAAACAATTGCACAACAGTTTCGATAAAGACGAATTAAAGTTCAATAAAAAAATTAAAAACTGTATACATTAACCTGACGAAGAGCAGGGATGCATCAAAACCATATATAGTATACATTAAAAATAAATGATTTCCTCTTTACTTCCTTCTCTTGCTCGTTTATTTCCTCTTATGTCTCTTTGGAAATATAAAACCCTTTTGGCGGGAAATTGGATTCTCCTCCACGCCTGCGACTTATGTTCTCACCGGCTATCACACCTTATATTTTTATTTATGTAACCTTATGGGTCACCTTCTTCTCAGCAAATTCACAAGCTTGGTTTTTTAACAATTACTCTTTACTAATGCTCTCATGAACCATCCTTCCTATGGCGAACCATCCTTCCTATGGCGAACCATCCTTCCTATGGCAAACCATCCTTCCTATGGCAAACCATCCTTCCTATGGCAAACCATGCCTCATTCTATGTTTTACCTGTATATTCTGTAGCCAGTGGAGCAGAGTTTGATTGCTTTTGGTTGTTCTGGGTCCTGCTGGTTGCAGGCTCAACTACTTCCGCCTGTTTCCTAGTAGGTTCTAGCACAGGGGTCTCCAAACGTTCCAAACAGAGTGCCAGGTTTACTGTACCTGTCAGAGTTTTGGGGGGCCGGAGTGTGGCCAGCGGGAGCAGAAAATGTTCTGGCATCAATGTCCCATTTTTGGTATCAGTGGGGGGAATAGTGTCCCATTGTTGGTGTTGTAGGAGTAGTACCCCATCATTGGCGTCATTGTAAAAAATAGTGCCCCATTGTTGGTGTCAGTGGAAGGAATAATATCTCATTGTTGCTGTCAGTTGCAGGAATAATGCCCCATCGTTGGTGTCAGTGGGAAGAATAGTGCCCCATTATTGGTGTCAGTAGGAGGAAGAGTGACCTATCCTTTGTGTCATCTGCAGAAATATTGCCCCATCGTTGATGTCAGTGGTTGGGGGGGAGGAATAGTGCCCTATCATTGGTGTTAGTGGGTGGCAATAGTAACCAAGGGCCAGATAAAGGTCATAATTTGGAGACCACTTGTTAGGGTCCTGTCCATGGCAGAAGTTCTGGAAGATTTGGCATTTCTGCCAGTACCCTGCATGGCCGCAGAAACACGCATCAGCCTCAGTTTAGTGCCAGACGGTTATAAGGAGGCTCATCAACTTCAAGTTGCTGGATGATCTCTAGCTCCCTGTACTTTGTTTCTGTTTCCTGTGATTGTGACCTGTGATTTCCTGATACCGACTCGGCTTGCTCCTAGACCTGTCTACTCTAATTTACCCCTGATCTGACCTCGGCTTGGCTTACGGATACTCTCTCGCTCCTCTGTGTATGACCTCGGCTATCCCATCTGACTACATCTGCTCCAATTCCCACATGGTACCTGACCTTGGCTTGAACCGACTACCCAGTAAATCTCTAAATCCCGGATAGCACGCACAGGCGCCTCCTGTCTGCAGACCTATCTCCATGCACCAGATGTGCTTCTGAGTGGACCACCAACCAGCACTCCTACAGGCGACTTGTGCCACTTTGGGCCTGACTCCTGCTGTCCCACTCCCACAGGAGTCTGGAACATAGCCGCAAGGGAAGCCCTCTCTCCATTGGCCTCCATCACCAGGTACGTGACACCACTTTTCTAGAATACAGTGAGCTGGAAGAATCAGGTGTGTATAAATAGTATGAGGCCTGGAATAGCAGGGTCCTCGTCCTGGAGGAGAAGACCCGCCCTTCTGGGCAAGTTAGCTGAAGGCTGCAGGTGTTTCGTCGAGGTCTCAGGTCAAGGAGAGCTGGAAGGGCTATCTCTAAGCGTATGAGAACAATTTGGAGAAAGTCCGCTGAGGATCTGTCCTGGAGGCTCACGGTACAAGGTCTAGCCCAGCAATGGGCAAACTACAGCCCGGCGGACCTTTTAATCCGGCCCGCGGATGTGGCTGTCAGGATGTGTGTAGGCGGGGCAGCGTGACAAACGTGAGGGGAGGGGAGCTAGGCTCCTCTCACAGTCCGCCCTGAAGACCGTAACGGCGCGGGAACACGGCGAGAGGAACGCGCGGAGCAAAGGTAAGTGAATTGACACAGGGGGGACTTAATATGGGGGATGAATTAATATGGGGAATGAATTACTATAGGGAGGATGAATTACTATGGGGGATGAATTACTATGGGGGATGAATTACTATATGGGGGATGAATTACTATATGGGGGATGAATTACTATATGGGGGATGAATTACTATGGGGGATGAATTACTATGGGGGATGAATTACTATATGGGGGATGAATTACTATATGGGGGGTGAATTACTATAGGTGGGATGAATTACTATGGGGGATGAATTACTATATGGGGGATGAATTACTATGGGGGATGAATTACTATATGGGGGATGAATTACTATATGGGGGATGAATTACTATGGGGGATGAATTACTATATGGGGGATGAATTACTATGGGGGATGAATTACTATGGGGGATGAATTACTATGGGGGATGAATTACTATATGGGGGATGAATTACTATATGGGGGATGAATTACTATATGGGGGATGAATTACTATATGGGGGATGAATTACTATAGGGGGGATGAATTACTATAGGGGGGATGAATTACTATGGGGGATGAATTACTATATGGGGGATGAATTACTATATGGGGGATGAATTACTATATGGGGGATGAATTACTATATGGGGGATGAATTACTATATGGGGGATTAATTACTATGCTTACTATTGGGGAATATTACTATACTTACTATGGATGACACATACACATCATTCATCTACTCTTGGTCCGGCCCCCGAGTCCAATATATGAACCCATTGCGGCCCTCAAGTCAAAAAGTTTGCCCACCCCTGGTCTAGCTGGTACTGGAAGGAGGCACCCATGTACACAGGGATACAGTTAGTAGAGGCCTGAGAGAATGGAAGATCCTAGAAATTATTGTTGCTTAACCCTTGAAGAGACTGTTTCAGAGTTGCTGGCTTCGGGCTGCTTTTATAGTGGGAGCCACCTAAATTGTATGTCCACTATCTCTTACATCAAGACTGGGAGGTCATTAAAAACAGTGAGCACATGTTGCAGAGGGTGGTGGAGTTATGGGTAGGAAAGTGTTGTCAGACATGATACCAATCTAATCATCAGGCTGAAGCTAAGCTGTTTTGTTGGAAATACACCTGGAAGTAAAGATCATTTAACACTTTTTGAAGAAGTGGGCAAAAAAAGCCCTGAAGATGACATTGATTATGCTAAAGTTATTGGAAGTTTTTTCATCCTCCATCTGAAGCTGAACCAACAAAATGACACAATGCATTAATGCTGTCTTGGAAATTCGCTTTAACGAATTTCTCCTTACCGTGAGTACTCGCAGTTGGATGCGCAGAAATCCCCCATAAAGCTGTGTGAATCTCGCTTACCACGACTGTAGCTAAACTACACGATTCCTGCCCATCCAACTACTTTTAGCTTCTGTTGAAATGTGGGGATGATGGAGCTCCGTTACCCTAGAATGATCAAACGACACTCTCAGGATGATGGTTGAATTCACATAAGGGCTGGTTTCAGACTCAGCCCCTGGTTTTATTAAAAATACACACATGCCCCCCACATGAATAAAGTCAATCCCCTCCCACCGAACAATGCAATGGGGAGTGCCTATACACAGGATGTACATTCCGATTGGAGCATAGCCTTTCCTATTATCTATCACTGGTCCTCCCCCATGAGCCTTCTGAGGTCAGCAGACTTCCTCCCCTTCCCCCCCATGAGCCATCTGAGGTCATATTTCCTGTCCTACTAGCTCCCATTGGCATGCAAATCCTTTGTACAAGTATTCCCTAAGCTAAACACCAGTCTGTACCTGGATGGGCCCGATACGATCTTTATTAAAACACATCCATCCAAGATACAGTTTCAAGTTGGTAATGGGTTGTAAGATATGCATAAGCCTACACGTGGAGTTCACACCGCTTGGCGCCTTGCGTTATGAAGCCCATGTGGTACCATGCTGCTGATATGTGGATACAGGCCCGCGGTCTACTGCCAGCGACATTCGCATCGAATGCCGTGGTGGTATACACGCCGGTCTATAAGCGCAGATCTGCCATCTCATCCATTACCAAGCTGAGTACTGTAATACATACATTGTACATGCGCATGGCCCAATTGCAGCCTTCAGAGCTTTAATTAAGCCACACGAGAGACATATGAATAACACGAATATATGACACATTTAAAGTTCGACCAACAATACAAAATTTCCATGACAATGCCACACCGAAGCCATGCAGTTCTGAACAACCTTTAAGGCCTAACAGAGGATTACCCATGTAAGCTGAAAAAAAAATGTCAAATCTGTCCTTGAACACGCTATCTATTCCTCAAAAAAGACCTACTGACATAGTGACAACAACATAAAAGAGCTACGTGAAGTTCCCAGCAACCTTGAAGGTCTGCCAGAGAGCTCAAGTCAGCTGGAAACAGAAGAGGAAATCTATTCCTTGAAAATACTACTTAATCATTAAAAAAGATGCGCTGATGGCATCTGTCAGAAACACATACCTGATTATTGCTGGCAGCTGAAGGGAAAGGCATGCCCTGCAGAGCAGCCTGCGACTCAAAGCCTTTACATTGAACAAGACATTGGTGGAGGAAGTAGAGAGGGAGTACATAGAGATTACAGTTCACCCGTGTTCACCTCTCCTCTCATGTGAGTTCCCACACCAACACACAGCCAGAAAGTAGAAGAAAGGTTTCAGCTCACCGGATCCTTGTTAAGTTGAAACAATCTCAGTTTGTGACTAGTCTAGTCCTTTGTAATGCACTTGAAGAGAGACCAGATGAATCAAGAAGACAAAGGTCCTGAGAAGCATCTTAAGGAAATAGAGTAGCTGGACTCCAGCCATCCAGCTCCAAAAGACTTTGATGTATAACGCTAGCTCTTGAGACTGCTTAAAGGTAGTTTCAAACACCTAGAACCCAGGGTTGAAAGGTTTAGCGTGTATTGGGTCCGGTAGTTGGAACTGGGATGCTCACCTAAACCATGAAACTAGTTGGTTGTACTGGTTCTTCGGCAAAGTGTACTTGGTGTGGTAAATGAGGAGCATGTCAAAGAGTTGGGAGATTGCATGTTCAAAATCCAAAATCGTTTAATTGGTGTTCGTACTCAAATGTAGAGCTAGCCCCTGATGGGCCTGCTAGTTAGTCCCAGGTTTTCTTCCCAATCTGGTGTAGGCTCAACCAGGCACACAGCAGCAGAGACAATCTCACAGCTCAATCACCAGACCTAGCATGTCTTTTCATGCAAGCTGAACTTGGATGGGGTTGAGGGAGCTGTGGGATACTCCAGAACACAGTGCAAAAAATCAAAGGACACCCTCTGCCTTGTATACTCACCTTAAGATAGTCCACTCTTAGCAGACATTGGGAGGAATAAGGAACTCTAAAACTCCAAAGAAAAGGAAAGGGCCCAAACCAGCAGCACTGGAGCATATGCTCAAGGGATAGCAGCAAGCAGTCACTATGATCCTGCACTTAGGCCTATGCTTACAATGTCCCCAGATAACTGGATGCCACCTTCCAGTATCAGCCAGACACGGCCTAGACCAGATCCTCAGTGAAATTTCATGACTTGGCTCCAGTAATTTTTAGAAATGGGCCCCCCCCCAGCTCCCACTAAGCTGGGACCTCAATGAACTTCTGCAAACATATGCTACACTTCCCAGCAGATCTTCAGGCTGGGGACTTTCCCTCCTGGACAAGAACCCCACTGCCCAAGGCCCCAGATTATTTAGGCATTGCTCAGCTGGGCTGGGCAACCTCCCTCCAGGGATTGGCTAAAACCACCAATGGTCTGCCTCTTCCAACCCACTACATTCTAAAATCTACCAAAAAGGCAGGGGGATAGCAATCGAACCTGCAGCCAATGGGACCCAGAACAGCCAAAAACAATCAACACCACTCCACTGACTACAGAGGAGCTAAAGAACTAAACTTACCTGAACCTTTCTAGCAATGTATCTAGGAGGGTGCTACATAAAAACATCCAGTATATTTTGGGAGATCAGTGCCTCCCCTCCTCTTTAGGGATTTAAAAATTGTTCTAAAACAAAAACATTTAGGTTCCAGAGCTGATTTTTGAGTGATTGAAGTTCTTTGGTGTTTCCCACGGAGTAGGCACAGCAACACACCATAAGATACAGCCACCCAGGGGTCGTTTCTGGAGCCTAAATGTTTTTTTTTTTCTGGTTTACAAAAATGATTAATTCCATAAAGAAGGGGTGCACCAATATCCTGAAATGTGTGTGTTGTATTTTATAGGACTATTAACACCAATAAAAGGATTTTGGACTTTATGGGCAGTCTTAAAAGATGTTGAAGACACTCCTCATTCACGACATATCGAATCCAGCTTCAGGTGGCATTAGCCATCGACAGGTTTTGTGCAGCAGTAGAGTTTAAGGTGCACCTGGCTTTCCCCAAAGCCCTTCATGGGAAGAAATGACGTTTAGTAGAGGACAATTCCCAGGCCACAAGTTTGCCTTGCCAGAGACCATCTTATTCAGATGTAACAATGAGTAGATTAAATAGGCTTGATGAAAAGACAGGCAAGAAGACATCAAAAGATGGAGCTGGAAGATAAATGGAGTTCAAAGACATCCAATAATAACGGTAGCAGGACATGGTTTGGACAGGTACATGGTGGTACATAAGGCAGTTCAGCGAAAGAAACCCTGTTCTGATGGGATTTTATTTTTTTTACAAGCAACAAAAACAAAAGCCAGACAAGGTCAGAAGCCAAAGTCATTCCAGAATCGGACAATAGTAAGGTCATACTCATCAAGACCAGGAGAAACGTAAAGGAAGACAATCCAGCAAGGGTCACACTTAAAAACACAGTGTTCTTGCATGCTATCCTTCCCAAAAGTTTGAACAAATCAGCATGAAGACCTTGACTACAAGAAGATCACTACAGGTGACTTACAATGTTCACTTATCCAGGGATTATCCTGCATGGGTTTCATTTTTGAAAATTGGGTGAAACCTAAAAGACTGAGATGACTGAAGTTTGAAGGTTAGAATGTTGATCTTCTTGACTCTGGGCCTGGGAAGCTATTCCTATTATCTCAAAGTCACATACATGTAACACTTTCTGCTCCTCACTCCAGCGCCGAGTCTCTGTTCCAGCACATGACAGGTGGCTTCTTGGTTTCACACCATTTAGAGCCCAGCTGCTTACATAAAGGGCTAGTGCACTAGGTGCTTGGCATCTGAGCAAGACATCCTTGCGCTAACCTGCCGAGCCCCCTGTGTCAACTGTCTCTCTTGTGAGCATCCTCTGTGCATTCTAAATGTCTGCAGTTGTTGATGACTCCCAGCATCCTGACTGACCTTAAGTGTGTTCTAAATGTATCCAGCTTTCCTAACTCTAAACATCCTCTGTGACTCCGGTGTTTCCCAAGAGTCTCCAGCATTTCTGGCTCCAGTCATCCTCTGTGACCCTTGTGTGTCCCAAGGGTCTCCAGTGTTCCCTGCTTTAAAGAACCTCCTTGACCTCTGTGTGTCTAAAGCATTCCCAGCTCCAAGCATCCTCTTTGACTGCTGTGTGTCCCAAGGGTCTCCAGTGTTCCCAGCTCCAAGAATCTTCTATGACCACTGTGTCCCAAGGGTCTCCAGTGTTTCCAGTCCTAAGCATCCTCTACAACCCCTGTGTGTCCCAAGGATCTCCAGCATTTCTGGCTCCAGTCATCCTCTGTGACCCTTGTGTGTCCCACGGGTCTCCAGTGTTCCCTGCTTTAAAGAACCTCCTTGACCTCTGTGTATCTAAAGCATTCCCAGCTCAAAGCATCCTCTTTGACTGCTGTGTGTCCCAAGGGTCTCCAGTGTTCCCAGCTCCAAGAATCCTCTATGACCACTGTGTCCCAAGGGTCTCCAGTGTTTCCAGTCCTAAGCATCCTCTACAACCCCTGTGTGTCCCAAGGATCTCCAGCATTTCTGGATCCAAGCATCTTCTGTGACTTCTGTGTGTTCCAAAGGTCTCCAGTTTTCCCAGCTCTAAGTATCCTCTATGACCCTTGTGGCTCTGCAGCATTAGCAACTTCAAGTATCCTCTGTGACCCCTGTGTGTCCCAAGGGTCTCCAGCTTTTCTGGATCCAAGCATCCTCTGTGACTTCTGTGTGATCCAAAGGTCTCCAGTTTTCCCAGCTCTAAGCATCCTCTATGACCCCTGTGTGTCCCCAGGATCTCCAGCATTCTCTACTCCAAGTATCCTCTGTGATCCCTGTGTGTTCCAAAGGGTCACCAGTGTTTATAGCCCCAAGAACCCTCTGTGTCCCCTGTGTATCCCAAGGGTCTACAGTGTTCCTAGATCCAAGCATCCTATGTGACCCCTGTGCGTCCCAAGGGTCTCTAGTGTTCCCAGCTCCAAGCATCCTCTAAGACTCCTGTGTGTCCCAAGGGTCTCCAGCATTTCTGGATCCAAGCATCCTCTGTGACTTCTGTGTGTTCCAAAGGTCTCCAGTTTTCCCAGCTCTAAGCATCCTCTATGACCCCTGTGGGTCTGCAGCATTAGCAACTTCAAGTATCCTCTGTGACCCTTGTGTGTCCCAAGGGTCTCCAGCTTTTCTGGATCCAAGCACCCTCTGTGTCCCCTGTGTATCCCAAGGGTCTACAGTGTTCCTAGATCCAAGCATCCAATGTGACCCCTGTGTGTCCCAAGGGTCTCTAGTGTTCCCAGCTCCAAGCATCCTCTATGACTCCTGTGTGCCCCAAGGGTCTCCAGTGTTTCCAGCCCTAAGCATCCTCTACGACCCCTGTGTGTCCCAAGGATCTCCAGTGCTCCTAGATACAAGCATGCTCTGTGACCCCTGTGTGTCCCAAGGGTCTCCTGTGTCCCTGGCTCCAAGCATCCCATGCAACCCCTGTGTGTCCCAAGGGTTTCCTGTGTCCAAGGCTCCAAGCAACCTCTGTGACCCCTGTAAACCTCCATGAATCCGTGAGCATCCTGTAACCCTTTGTTTCCATTGTTCCCGTGAGCCCAGCTCCCCAGTGCATCCAGAGGCCCTCTCCTGTGTCCTTGTAATTCCAGCACCCCAGTGTGCCCAGAGACCGTATTTGATGAGTGCAAAAAAAAAAAAATAATAATAATAATAACTGTAGATCCCGCCAGAAATGCTGTATGCTCATAACTTCCGGTGCTCTCTGTCGGTGCTGTTATCAGTTAGCATAATTTTGCCTATTACTGTGAACTACAGAACACAAACACTCTATGTTATGGAGAACGGGGGGAGGTTCTGTAGTCCTAACACGCTTCCTGTCCAAGGGTGACTATGCTGCTTCACCATAGATACAGGACAGCGAGCACTGTCCCTCTAGGGCAGAAATTGTGTGTTACTGGCAGGATCACCATTTGAAAATTAAGGAAAAATATCCTAAAAAAAAGAAAAACTAAAGCACCCCCCCCCCCCCCCCATCTAAGGATGGGTAAGCAGCAATATACTACATTTTTGTTTTTGGGTTTAGATATGCTTTAATTCCATGCTCATTTTTCCATCCATGTCTTACTGCCTTAAGGACCTTCCCCCATGTAGACCTACATGCCAACCTATTTATGCACGCATGTGCTTGTATGCCCATGTAAACGGTGACGGATGATATTCAGCAGCAAATAAAACGAAGCTTGCAAGAGTAAACATGTTTGGGGATTACTATTTTGCACAGCAATCCCCCGAGTTATTTTTCAAATTATTTAGCAGCCTGTCATAGCATACCAAAATAAAAGAAGATATAAAGCCTAACTTAATTACATTTTACAAGATGTGCTATAAAAAAATTGTCAGTTTTTTATTTAATGAGAATTGTCTTTTTACGAACCATTATCTGTAACCCTAGAGACGGTTGTGTGTGAAAATCTCAGTAGATCAGAAGTTTGTGAAATACTCAGACCAGCCCGTCTGTCACCAATAACCATGCCACGTTCAAAGTCACTTAAATCCCCTTTCTTCCCCATTCTGATGCTCGGTTTGAACTGCAGCAGATCATCTTCACCACATCTAGATGCTTAAATGCAATGAGTTGCTGCCATGTGATTGGCTGATTAGCAATTTGTTACCAAGTAATTGAACAGGTGGACCTAATAAGGTGGACAGTGAGTGTATTGTCGTTGGGGGGGGGGGTAGTGTGGCTGGGTAGGGGGGGACTCTATTGTTGTGGTGAATCTTGGGGATGTTCTACTGTTAAGATGGGGGGGAGTGCTGTTGGCTGCTGGAGAGTCTATTGATGCTGGCTGCTAAAGTGGGTCTATTGTTGCTGGGTTGGATCTATTGTTGCTGGTGGGAGTATGTTTTTGTTGGGGGGGGTATTGTATTCCTGGGGGAATCTATTGTTGCTAAAGTGGGTCTATTGTTGCTGGTGGGAGTATGCTTTTGTTGGGGGGGAGGTATTGTATTCCTGGGGGAATCTATTGTTGCTAAAGTGGGTCTATTGTTGCTGGGGTGGATCTATTGTTGCTGGTGGGAGTATGTTTTTGTTAGGGGGGATTGTATTCCTGGGGGAATCTATTGTTGCTAAATTGGGTCTATTGTTGCTAGGGGGGTCTATTGTTGCTGGTGGGAGTATGTTTTTTGTTAGGGGGGTTATTGTAATCCTGGGGGAATCTATTATTGCTAAAGTGGATCTATTGTTGCTGGGGTGGATCTATTGTTGCTGGTGGGAGTATGTTTTTGTTGGGGGGGTTATTATAATCCTGGGGGGATCTATTGTTGCTAAAGTGGATCTATTGTTGCTGGGGGATCTATTGTTGCTGGTGGGAGTATGTTTTTGTTGGGGGGGTTATTATAATCCTGGGGGAATCTATTGTTGCTAAAGTGGGTCTATTGTTGCTGGGGGATCTATTGTTGCTGGTGGGAGTATGTTTTTGTTGGGGGGGTATTGTATTCCTAGGGGAATCTATTGTTGCTAAAATGGGTCTATTGTTGCTGGGGGGATCTATTGTTGCTAAGTGGAGTATGTTTTTGTTGGGGGGGTATTGTATTCCCGGGGGAATCTATTGTTGCTGGGGTGGATCTATTGTTGCTGGGGTGGATCTATTATTGCTGGTGAGAGTATGTTTTTGTTAGGGGGGTATTGTATTCCTGGGGGAATCTATTGATGCTGGAGAGGGTCTATCGTTTTTGGGGGGAGATCTATTGTACTGCTTTTCTTGTTATCATGAACATATTTCATGGTGTTTGATCCTGTATTCTCTAAAGGAGGCAATACTGAGAAGTGGGTAGGGGTTGTACAAGACAAGAGATGGCACTTGAAGTTGGGGAGGGGGTGAAGCCAAGGCGTTACTTGGGGGGGGGGGTACCTGCACCTATTGTCTGAGAAAAATAGCCCTGGTTGTCACCCTATAACAGGAAGTGCCTGAACAAGTTCCTTCATGGGCGGGGGAGGGGGTGGATGGGGAGTTTGAATTTAAAGAATATGTTAGCACAGATCTACATGAAATACATTTAAAAGAGGAGACCAGGCTTCATTGGACTTGCTCAGCTTTGGATGTGTTAAGGACTTTCCACCAGCAGGGGGGTCTCCTTTTCCTAAACACGAAGCTCCCAAATACTCTTCAACCAATCACACAGTCACTAAGGGAGGGGGAGGGGGGGGGGGGTGATCTACTGAATGCAAATAGGCTGCTCATTTTGCAAGGGAATTTTCCTGGGAATGAGGAGAAGCTCTGCTGACTTCCTTCATCCAATCATGTGCAAGCAAAAATAATGTTTTTATATTTTCCTTGCATGTGATTGGGTATTCTTTACAAAGTGAATGTTCCGCACATGCACTAAGGTAAGGGAAAATTCCCTGGCAGCCTATTTGGCTTTATTAAATATATTAATGAACAAATTATCCAACAAACTCAATACAAGTTCTACAACGAAAACCAAACACCGGCACGTAAAGTCGGCATTCCTTAATACAGATTTAACAAAAATCTTTCATCCGTTACCAATATCTGGGCAAAAAAAAAATGAAGTATATGGGGAGGTGCGGCGGCAGTACAGACACAGAAACCGATTGCAATGAAACGTGGAACCTGTATTGAAGAGATTGCCGAACTACAAACACCCTAGACAGGAGAGTGCCGCTAGCGAAACACTCCCAGTTCAGTTCAAATGCAGCGACGCAGCAGGGGAGAGGTGCCGACAGCATCTGTTTCAGAAGGCGGAATCCGTCCTGGCCGGTCCAGTCCCACAGGGGAGGCTTCCGTGCAGCATTGCGGGTCCCTAACCTGTCTAACAGACACCTGATGTTTCCAGAAGAGTACCCGTCTCCTCCCCAAAGCTATCACAAGGGGGCTTGTTCACCCCCTTTGTGATAGCAATAAAGTTAAATGAAAAAAAAGTGTAAAAAATAAATTTAAATAAAATAAATAAAATTTATTAAAACAAAAATGAAACACTCCCATTCCGCTGTGCACACGCAAATGTAAACCGTGATTGTACCACACATGTGAGATAGCGCCGCAAACGTTGGAGTGAGAGCAATCATTCACAATCCGCGCTAACCTGATGACCCGTAAAGTGTCCTTATGGACAGTTTTAGGTACCATATTTGTTGCCATTTTATGGGTGCGTACAATTTTAAATCCTGACTGACATCTATTTACTCAATGCAACATCATCTTTTATATTTTACCCCCCCCCCCACCGCTCAAAAAAACAAAAAATTGGGTATCCAATTGTGTTTGCGTGCATTAAAATTCATTTCAGCGTATGTTTTCCTGAAAATCTGTTTGATAATCGATATACACATTAATGACCACTCCGGGAACACGTCTAGGTGACTGAATTGCATACAATTACCCTAAAGTATAAAAAAGCCTTTAGAGCAGTGCTTCTCAACCTGTGGCTCGCGACCCCTTTGGGGGTCGAACGACCCTTTCACAGGGGTCGCCTAAGACCATTGGAAAACACATATTTCTGATGTGTAAAGAGCAGCTACTGTGTAGAAAGCAGCTGCTGTGTTGAAAGCAGCTACTCTGTTAAAAGCAGCTACTGTGCTGAAAGCGGCTACTATGCTGAAAGCAGCTACTGTGCTGAAAGCAGCAGTATTGGAGGTAAAACGACACTCATGAATTATAATTTCTGGGTAAATAATTTTATGGTTGGGGGTCACCACAACATGAGGAACTGTATTAAAGGGTCGCGGCATTAGGAAGCTTGAGAACCACTGCTCTAGAGTAACCCCCTGGACTCTCACTCCAGTATAGGTATGACTCTCAGGATTGGGTTCCAGGCTCCAATCAGATTTCAAGTTCTTCCTTCATTCACTTTATCTCATTGTATCTCTCATTACCATTCATAGATAGAGAAAAAAAAGGGGCCCACATAGTGTAGTAAATTTCATAAAAGATCCAGTACATTTATTAGTAATGCTGACATTTAGAAATTCATCAACTCGCAAAAATTTCCCATGTCTCAGCCATGAGCAGCTCCCTGGAATACCGAAGTGCTGAATACCCTCAACAAAGATGGCCGCTCCGCCACTTCCGGTTCCTGTGTAACGTCCAACGTCACGTCCCTTGACGCGTTTCGTCACTTCCGGACGTCTTCATAAGGGATCAAAGGGATTTTGAGCTTTAAATTTGCACGTTTAACCACTTCCCGACCGGCCGTTGCATATAAACGGCCGGACGGTGGCAGTGCAGGGTCGGGTGGCCGTCTATAAACGGCCTACCCGCACCCTGTTTGTGCGCGCTCCCTGGGAGCGCACAGCACCGTGATCCGGTGCCTGCTGAGTCCTCCGGACACAGTGAAAAACCGATCGTCGGACGGGACCTCTGTACAAGGTCCCAATCATGTGATCACTGATTGGCCAATCAGTGATCACATGCAAAGTAGTAAGCAAGATGTCACTTGTGACATCATTGCTTACTATGTGTGAAATCTGTGAATGATCACAGAGGTCACATGGTACAGGGCTATTCACAACAGCCTTGTACCATGTGACAAGCTGTGACCAATCACAGCTCACTCAGTACTTCTCAATGAATGCAGACAGAGAAAGAGAAATGATTGCTTTTACATCCTATATGGGTATAAAAGCAATCAGTGTAAAAAAACAAAAAAAACAAATCTTCATCACCCCCCACAAGTAGTACAGTGTCACCATGCTAAGGTGACAGTATGTAAAAAATAAATAAAAAATAATAATATAAAAAAATAAAATAAAAATGTAAAAAAGAAATGTTTAAAAATTATAATTTTTGGTTATAAACTAATTTGGATTTTTTTTTTTACTAAAAAGATAACTGAATACATTTTGGCAAATATTTATGATGAAATATTATTTATTTGCAAAATTTAAAAAAAAAACACTTTTTTTTCAAAATGTTTGGACTTTTTCATTTACATAGCAAAAAAAATAAAAATCCCAGCGGTGAATAAATACCACCAAAATAAAGCTTTATCTGTGTCAAAAAAATGGTAAAAAATCCATTTGGGTACAGTGTTGCATGACTGCGCAATTGTCATTCAAAGTGTGATAGCGCTGAAAGCTGAAAATTGCCCTGGTCAGGAAGGGGGTGAAAGTGTCCGGACAGGAAGGGGGGGAAAGTGTCCGGACTGGAAGGGGGTGAAAGTGTCCGGACAGGAAGGGGGTGAAAGTGTCCGGACAGGAAGGGGGTGAAAGTGTCCGGACTGGAAGGGGGTGAAAGTGTCCGGACTGGAAGGGGGGTGAAAGTGTCTAGACTGGAAGGGGGGGAAAGCGTCCGGACTGGAAGGGGGGTGAAAGTGTCTGGACTGGAAGGGGGGTGAAAGTGTCTAGACTGGAAGGGGGGTGAAAGTGTCTAGACTGGAAGGGGGTGAAAGTGTCCGGACAGGAAGGGGGGTGAAAGTGTCCGGACAGGAAAGGGGGTGAAAGTGTCCGGACAGGAAGGGGGGTGAAAGCGTCCGGACTGGAAGAGGGGGAAAGCGTCCGGACTGGAAGGGGGGGAAAGCGTCCGGACTGGAAGGGGGGGAAAGCGTCCGGACTGGAAGGGGGGGAAAGCGTCCGGACTGGAAGGGGGGGAAAGCGTCCGGACTGGAAGGAGGGTGAAAGTGTCCGGACTGGAAGGGGGGTGAAAGTGTCCGGACTGGAAGGGGGGTGAAAGTGTCCGGACTGGAAGGGCGTGAAAGCGACCGGACTGGAAGGGGGGGAAAGTGTCCGGACTGGAAGGGGGGGGGAAGTGTCCGGACTGGAAGGGGGGGGGAAGCGTCCGGACGGGAAGGGGGGGGGGAAGCGTCCGGACGGGAAGGGGGGGAAAGTGTCCGGACTGGAAGTGGTTAAAATATTTTTTTCTTAGTATTTTTTGGTGGATTATATTTAATTGAGGATAATACACTACTTAGTTCTCTTTTTCTTTGGAAGTATACGATTCTTTGAAAATACACGGGGACGATGAAACAGAATATAGAGGAATAATTGTTTGGACTTTTTTATATAATTTTTTCACTGACACTAAAAGGTTTATTTATAGTTTTTGGACTTTCAAGGGTGAAAGTGGGACTTTGGAGTGTCCAATAGGGTCATATCACTATTTATTACTTGATTTATTTTGGATACCGAATGTCTATCACGGTTTGATAATCGGCTGTGCAAATATCGTGTGAAAAAAAAAATTGAAACGCCCACCATTTTATTCTCCAGGGCCTTTATTTTTTTAGAAAATATATTATGTTTTGGGGGCTCCAAGTCATTTTCTATTAAAAAAAAAAATGCTTATTTCTGCTTTAAGCCAGGACTTATTTGGACAGATAAATCCACAACGTGACTACGGAATTCCATGACCTTACTCCAGCAAGGAGGAGAGCGGAGTTAATGAGTACGCTTTGTAATTGATAATCGCTGTAACAATTTGTAATGAAAAACCTTCAATAAAACGACACATGATCCAGATAGCTGTCACTGATTGTTTCCCTGCAGCAGTGCGCTAATGGATTACTAGAGGTCACGCCAAGGCAGGTGTCCCGTTATAGATCCCTGCAAGGCTCTAAGAGAATCTGGCCTTACACCCCCTCCGATGTACAAGTGGTAACAATACGGGAAGCTGCTTGTTATTTTCAAGAAAACAATCCCTTGAAAACGGACATACATGTTTATACAAAGGATTTTTCATATGCGTAGGGATTGTTAACCTCTTGCTGTTTATAAACGGCAGGACGGCGGCACTCCAGGGGTGGGTTGCCATTCATAAACGGCACCCGCCATTTCTATCTGTGCGCACTCCCTGGGAGCGTGCAGCACCGCGATCCGGTGCCCGACACAGCGAAACACCGATCGTCGTACAGGACCTCTGTACGAGGTCCCGATCATGTGATCACTGATTGGCCAATCAGTGATCACATGCAAAAGAGTAAGCAAGATGTCACTTGTGACATCATTGCTTGCTACGTATGAAATCTGTGAATGATCACAGAGGTCACATGGTACAGGGTTATTCACAACAGCCTTGTACCATGTGACAAGCTGTGACCAATCACAGCTCGCACAGTATTTCTCAATGGCTGCAAGAATGTGATCACAGTCAATCAGTGATCACATAAATAGGTGTAAGCAAGATGTCACGTCTGACATCATTGCTTACTACTAGTGAAATCTGTGAATGATCACAGAGATCACATGGTACAGGGCTATTCACAACAGCCTTGTACCATGTGACAAGCTGTGACCAATCACAGCTCACACAGTATTTCTCAATGGCTGCAAGAATGCAGCCAGAGAGAAGGAGAAATGATTGAATTTAAAGCCTTTATGGGTGTAATAGCAATCAGTGTAACAAAAAAAAAAAAAAGAAATCTTCATCACCCCCCACAAGTAGTACAGTGTCACCATGCTAAGGTGACAGTATGTAAAAAATAAATAAAAAATAATAATATAAAAAAATAAAATAAAAATGTAAAAAAGAAATGTTTATAAATTATAATTTTTGGTTGTACTGCTAGGGTGACAGTATGTTAAAAAAAAATATATATATATAAAAAAAATAAAAATGTAAAAAAATTTTTTTTTTAAATTATAATTTTTGGTTATAAACTAATTTGGGTTTTTTTTTTTTATTAAAAAGATAACTGAATACATTTTGGTTAATATTTATGATGAAATATTATTTATTTGCAAAATTTTATAAGAAAAAACACTTTTTTTCAAAATTTTGGGACTTTTTCATTTATATAGCAAAAAAATAAAAATCCCAGTGACCAATCACAGCTCACTCAGTAGTTCTCAATGGCTGCAAGAATGCAGACAGAGAGGAGGAGAAATTATTGCTTTTACATCCTATATGTACATCCTGTAAAAAAAAAAAAATCTTCATCACCCCCCATAAGTAGTACAGTGTCAATATGGTGACTCTGTACTGCTAGGGTGACAGTATTTAAAAACAAAACAAAACCATAAATAATATTATAAAAAAAATAAAATAAAAATGTAAAAAAAAGTTTAGAAATTATAATTTTTGGTTATAAACTGATTTGGCTTTTTTTTTTTTTTTTTTTACTAAAAAGATAACGGAATACATTTTGGCCAAGATTTATGATGAAAGATTATTTATTTGCAAAATTTTATAAGAAAAACACTTTTTTTCAAAATTTTTGGACATTTTCATTTATATAGCAAAAAAAATTTAAATCCCAGCGGTGAATAAATACCTCCAAAATAAAGCTTTATCTGTCTCAAAAAAATGCTAAAAAATTCATATGGGTACAGTGTTGCTTGACCGCGCAATTGTCATTCAAAGTGTGATAGCGCTGAAAGCTGAAAATTGGCCTGGACAGGAAGGGGGTGAAAGTGTCCGGACAGGAAGGGGGTGAAAGTGTCCGGACAGGAAGGGGGGGAAAGTGTCCGGACAGGAAGGGGGGGAAAGTGTCCGGACTGGAAGGGGGGGAAAGTGTCCGGACTGGAAGGGGGGGAAAGTGTCCGGACTGGAAGGGGGGGAAAGTGTCCGGAATGGAAGGGGGGGGGGGAAGTGTCCGGACTGGAAGGGGGTCAAAGTGTCCGGATTGGAAGGGGGTCAAAGTGTCCGGATTGGAAGGGGGTGAAAGCGTCCGGATTGGAAGGGGGTGAAAGCGTCCGGACCGGAAGGGGGGGAAAGCGTCCGGACCGGAAGGGGGGGAAAGCGTCCAGACCGGAAGGGGGGGAAAGCGTCCGGACTGGAAGGGGGGGGGGGGAAAGTGTCCGGACTGGAAGGGGGGGGGGGGGAAGTGTCCGGACTGGAAGGGGGGGGGGGGAAGTGTCCGGACTGGAAGGGGGTGAAAGTGTCCGGACTGGAAGGGGGTGAAAGTGTCCGGATTGGAAGGGGGTGAAAGCGTCCGGACTGGAAGGGGGGGAAAGTGTCCGGACTGGAAGGGGGGGAAAGTGTCCGGACTGGAAGGGGAGTAAAGCGTCCGGACTGGAAGGGGAGGAAAGTGTCCGGACTGGAAGTGGGGGAAAGTGTCCGGACTGGAAGGGGGGGAAGTGTCCGGACTGGAAGGGGGGGAAGTGTCCGGACTGGAAGGGGGGGAAGTGTCCGGACTGGAAGGGGAGGAAAGTGTCCGGACTGGAAGGGGAGGAAAGTGTCCGGACTGGAAGGGGGGGAAAGTGTCCGGACTGGAAGGGGGGGAAGTGTCCGGACTGGAAGGGGAGGAAAGTGTCCGGACTGGAAGGGGAGGAAAGTGTCCGGACTGGAAGGGGGGGAAAGTGTCCGGACTGGAAGGGGGGGAAAGTGTCCGGACTGGAAGGGGGGGGAAAGTGTCCGGACTGGAAGGGGGGGAAAGTGTCCGCACTGGAAGTGGGTGAAAGTGTCCGCACTGGAAGGGGGGGAAAGTGTCCGCACTGGAAGGGGGGGAAAGTGTCCGGACTGGAAGGGGGGGAAAGTGTCCGGACTGGAAGGGGGGGAAAGTGTCCGGACTGGAAGGGGAGAAAAGTGTCCGGACTGGAAGGGGGGGAAAGTGTCCGGACTGGAAGGGGGTGAAAGTGTCTGGACAGGAAGTGGTTAAATGCACTGTACTGAAATCCCAAGCAGTGTTGTCAACACCCTCATTCCACTCCTGTTGCCTCCACCAGCCACCGTTTTTTGAGGGCGTTATTCATTTTTTTTTATCAATGTGAATTAAAAAAAAATGTTGTAGGGTTCCCTTTAAAACTCTTGTGGCCCCCACCTTTCTGAACCATATGCCTCGTAATACTGAAGGGGGGTGTCCTTGTAAAGCCACACACCCTACTATTGCAAGGTACACTTTCCCAGTATTGAAATACAAGAGCCTCTTTCCCACATCAGTTGTCCCAAGAGGATGTGTGTGTGGGGGGGACTTACAGGAATCTAGAAGCTCTCTTTACAATAAAGGGGGCTCCAGATATTGCCCCCAACTTACTGAACCATACCTGGGCTCATTCCTTGTAATATTAGGGAAGGTGGGGGGTACCCCTTCCCCTTCATTAGCAAGGCACCTAGTCGCAGTGTTGAAGGACCAGAACCTCTTTCCACATCCGATGTCCCAAGATGATTTGGGAGGGGGGAGAACTTATAAGAATCTGGATGCTCCTTGAAAAATAAGAGGGGCTCCAGAAATTAGCCTCCACCTTACTGAATGATACCAGGCCACAATAGTATAATAATGGGGGGGGGGTACTTTTCCCCTTGACTTGCAAGGCACTTAGTTCCAGTGTTGAAGGACTAGAACCTCTTACGACATATGATGCCCCAAGAAGATGTGGGAGGGGGTGAATTTTAGGAATCAGGAAGCTCCCTTTAGAATAAAGAGGGCTCCAGATATTGCCCCCACCTTACTCTACCACACCAGGCTACATGCCTTGTAATGTTGTGGGAGGGGGTAACCCATCCCCTTCACTTGAAAGGCACCTAGTCCCAGCATTGAAGGACAAGAACTTCTTCCCACATCTGAAGCCTCAAGAAAATGTGGACAGGGGGAACTCATAGGAATATGAAAGCCCGGTTTAGTACAAATGGGCTACCATGATATCAGCCTCCACCTTCCTGAACCATACCAGACCACATGGCTTTTAATATTGGGGGGTACCCCGGTTCCCCTTCACTTGCAAGGCACCTTGTCCCAGTGTTGAAGGGCAAGCACTTCTTCCCACATCTGATGCCTCAAGAAGGTGTGGACAGGGGGAACTCATAGGAATGTGAAAGCCCGGTTTAGCACAAATGGGCTACCAGATATCAGCCTCCACCTTCCTGAACCATACCAGACCACATGGCTTTTAATATAGGGGGGTACCCCGGTTCCCCTTCACTTGCAAGGCACCTTGTCCCAGTGTTGAAGAACAAGAAACTTTTCCAACATCCAATGCCCCAAGATGTGGGAGGGGGGAACTTACAGGAATCTGAAAGATCCCCTTATAATAAAGGGGTGCTCCAGATATTGGCACCCTCTTTACTGAACCATAGCAGGCCACATGCCTCGATTAGTGTACTCTGTTCGCTTCACTTGCAAGGCACCAGTGTTGAAGGACAAGAACCTCTTCCCACATTCCCAAGTCCCAAGAAGATGTGGAAGAGGGAACCTTAAAGGACTGTGAAAGCCTTGTTTAGAATAATGGGACCACCACACAGTTCTTGTGGCCATATAATTAGAACAAGTCTTGATGCGCCGACAGCATCTGTTTCAGAGGGTGGAATGCAGCCTGGCAAGTCTGAGCCCAAACAGGGACAATTGCTTTAGCAGATCGCATGTCCCTGACCTATCCCTACTCATCTGGAACCTTTCCCTGATGCTATTCACTGTCCCTAACAGGTGGGTATCCTGTCCCTACACTATCCATGGGCAAACCAGGAAGCCAGGGTCCCAAAGTGGTTATAAATGAAAAAAGAAAAAAACAAACATGTCTAAACTTACTTGCTCTGTGCAACAGAAATGCACAGAGCGGCCTTGACCTTCCTCTTCTTGGGTTCCTCGCCTCTTGCTGGTGCCCCCAATAGGAAGCCGATCCCCATGGGGGCACCCATTTTTGAGCATTTTTTTTTTAGCAAATATTACAGGTGGTTTTTCAGGCTTTTTTAACTAAAAGGGGCTGAAAATTACTGTCTGAGCAGAAAATCGCGTGACAAAATGCTAGAAAAAAAAAAAGCTCACGCTGCATTTTTCAAGGCGTTTCCATTCAAGTCTATGGGGGGAAAAAAAGCTCAAATCTGCCTCGCGTACTTTTCTCAGTGACCGGCGTTCTGCTACAGGTGACAAAACGCTCAAATGAGAACAGGGGCCATTGAGCCATTTCTGAGCGTCGAGCTTTAAGCTGAAAAACGTTCAAGTGTGAACGGGGTCTCAGGCATTTCCACTGAAGTCTATGGGGACGCAAATGCTTAACGCAGTCTGAAGAGTAGCTCATGCACTTTTTTTTCTCGAGCGACAGGAATTTGGCTACAAGCGACATAATGCTCAGATGCGAACAAGGGCTACTGTAAGCAATATTTTTTTTTTGCTTGTTGAGCATTTTTGAGCTCCGAAATTGAAATCGCGCAAATGTGAACAGGGCCTTAAAACAAATGACAAACCCATTCGTATTTTTAATAATTTTTTTTTTGCATTGGTACACTTCCTCCATGGCAGGACCCAGCACATTAGATTGTCCGTTAGCCCTCGAATACAGTTTGCAATAGAGTCTAGGACAGCCTGACAACCTAGGCGCACAATTGGAAGAGAGCGATAGAGCGTTGTCACCCTATAACAGGAAGTGCCTGGACAAGGATCTTTTTTGCAGGATCACCAAGGATCATTCAAATGAAAGTGGCAGAATTAAAAATACTGAGAATGACATTAAGGTGGTAAAGATGATATAATTATAGATTATATGGCAGTACTCGGGTCGTTGGTTTGAATCCCAACCACAGCACCACCTGCTTGGAATTTGCATGTTCTCCCTGTGCCTGTGTGGGTTTCCTCCAGGTACTCCAGTTTCCTCCCACACTCCAAAGACATGCTGGTAGGTGAATTGGCTCCTGTCTAAATTGGCCCTAGTATGTGTATGTGTGAATGTGAGTTAGGGACCTTAGATTGTACGCTCCTCGGGGGAGGGGACTGATGTGAATATACAATATATATGTAAAGCACTGCATAAATTGATGGCGCTATATAAGTACCTGAAATAAATAATATTTTAGTAATTGGTTTACATCTACTTTAACCAGTTCCCGCCCGGCCAATAGCAAAGCGGGACTTTTGTTGATTCGGATGGGTGTCATATGACGTCCTCCTGGACCACCACCACGCTACAGCAAGATCTGTCGCCAGCTGTGTCCAAAGTCGATCACAGATCTGTGTACCGGCCCGTTGCCAGTACCATGTGACCGCTGTGACCAATCACAGCGGATTACATGACAATTATAAACAATGGATGGCTCCCTTTCATGCCATCCAATGTATACAAATGTGCTGCTAGCTGTGATTAGTAAACACATGGTACAGATTGGCCAATCACAGCCCATCTGTGTCATGTGATTAGATGTGGCCAGTCACAGCTAATCACAACAAAAAACATTGCATGAATTGATTTCATTCAGTAAAATGCTTGTTGATAGCAATGAAATTGTGTAATTGTGTAAAAAAAAAAAAAAATAGTGATCACTTCCCCAGAGTAGTTCAATGTTACTGTGGTAACATTATACTACTCTGGTCACAGTGTTTTATAGATTTAAAAAAACAAATGTAATAAAAAAAATTATATATTTTTTTATTATTATTAATTTATTTAATGGTTGAACTGGGTGGACTTTTGTTTTTTTTTTCAGCCAGACTAACTCTATACATTATATATATATTTATTTAATGGTTGAACTGGATGAACTTTTGTCTTTTTTTCAGCCAGCCTAACTATACATTATATATATATATATATATTTTTTTTTTTTTTTTCATACTGTCACCAGTCAGTGTCCCTGATCACCACCACACCAGGTATATACCCCTCGAGCGTTCTCCCTCTACAAATCCGCCTTCCTCACCTATTCCTCCTCCCTCCACGCCGCCAAACAAGCTTACTTCGTTACCCTCATCAACACCCTCTCTACCTGTCCTCGCCGGCTCTTCTCCACTTTCAACTCCCTACTCTCTCCCCCCCCCACCCCCACCCAGTACCTCACTCACCTCCCACGAGATTGCCAATCACTTCCAAAATAAGATCGACGCAATCCGTAAGGACATCGCCAATGCTCAACCTACCTCCCCACCTAGTCTCCCTCCCACTATAACCCCATCAACTCTCCCCTCCTCTGCCCTCGCAACCGCCCTACCCCCCCACCACACCTAACATCCCGCACACTATAACCTCCCCAACACTCCGCTCCTTCAGCCTTGCTACCACTGAGGAGGTCACTAAGGTCTTCTCAGAAGCCCGCCTCACCACTTGACCCTGTCCCCACACATCTCCTCCGGTCACCCTCCTCCTCCATCCTACACTCCCTCACCCACATCTTCAATCTCTCCCTCTCTACTGGCGCATTCCCCTCCCCCCTAAAACACGCGCACATCACCCCCATACTCAAAAAACCCTCCCTGGACCCCTCCGACCTGAGCAACCTTAGACCCATCTCCCTGCTGCCATTTATATCCAAGCTCCTTGAGCGCTTAGTCTACAATCACCTAAGCTCCTTCCTCAATGACAACAACCTCCTCGATCCACTACAGTCTGGCATCCGTCCCCTACACTCCACCGAAACCGCCCTACTCAAAATCACTAATTACCTGCTTACCGCCAAAGCTAATGGCCACTACTCAGTCCTCTTACTCCTTGACCTCTCCGCGGCCTTCGACAGTCGACCACCCCCTCCTCCTTAATAAACTACACTCCCTTGGCATCAGGGACGCTGCCCTCTTCTGGCTCTCCTCCTATCTATTCCAACGCTCCTTCAGCGTTACCTATAACGCTGCCACCTCCCCCTCTCTGTTGGGGTCCCCCAAGGCTCTGTCCTCGGGCCCCTTCTCTTCTCCATCTACACCTCCTCCCTCGGCAAACTGATACACTCCCACGGCTTCAACTATCACCTCTACGCCGATGACACGCAAATTTACCTCTCCACCCCCCACCTCACCCTTTCAGTCTCCACCCGTATCACCTACCTACTGAACAACATATCAGACTGGATGTCGCTCCACTTCCTCAAATTGCACCTTTCCAAAACCGAGCTCCTAATTTTCCCCCCAGCCCGCGCCCCACCCTCTCCATCACGACGGACAACGCCACCATCAGTCCCACCCCACAAGCCAAAGTCCTAGGTGTCACTCTAGACTCAAACTTTTCCTTCCAACCCCATGTCCAATCGTTGGCAAACTCATGCAGGCTCCACCTCCGCAACATCTCCAAAATACGTTCGTTCCTAACCCCAGACACTACTAAACAACTCGTTCACTCCCTTATTATATCACATCTGGACTACTGCAACTCCCTTCTCACCGGCCCACCTCATCACAGACAATCCCCACTTCCGTCTATCCTGAACTCAGCGGTCAGAATCATCCACCTTACCAACCGCTCTGCTTCTGCCACCCCCCTCTGTCAACGCATTAAATTCAAACTACTAACATTGACATACAAAGCCATTCATAACGCTGCCCCAAACTACCTCACCGACCTGATACCCAAATACCACCCTACCTGTAATCTTTGCTCTTCATAAGACCTCCTACTTTCTAGCTCCCTGGTCTCCACCTCCCACACCCGACTGCAGGACTTCTCCAGGACTTCCCCCATCCTCTGGAACTCACTACCCCAATCCATCAGACTGTCACCTACCCTCCTCACCTTTAGGCGCACCCTGAAAACCCATCTCTTCAGGGAAGCCTACCGCACCCTCACCTAACAGCTGATCTCCTCCACTCCTCCTACCACTCCATCCCCCACAGCCACTTCCTCCTGTACCACTATCCCCTCCCTCCTAGATTGTAAGCTCGAAAGAGCAGGGCCCTCGAACCCCTCGTGTATTGTTACTGTATTGTCTCATGTTCTGTCCCCCACTATAATGTACAGCGCTGAGCAAAGCTTTTAGCACTATATAAATACTGTATAATAATATATGATGACACTGTACTGGTGACAGTATGTAAAAACAAAAAAAAAATAAAGTGAGATTTTTTTTTTTCCATTTCTTTATTTTACAAACAATTATAACTTCAAAAAACTTGCCTTGCCTCTTACTAAATCCCATGGACTGTCTACTTTTCAAAAAGGGGAAATTTGGGGGATCTCTGTACTGTCTGGACATTTTCGGGCCTCAGGAAATAAGATTGGCCGTCAGTACATCAGGATCGATCGCTTTTCAGATATATCCCGTAGTTTGCGTGTAACTTTCATACAGACTAAATAATATACACCAATTTGGGTTATTTTCACCAAAGAAACGTAGCAAAATACATTTAGCCTAAATATATAAAGAACAATTATTTACTTAATTAAAATTTTATAACAGAAACGAAGAAAAACTTTGTTTTTTTATTTTATTTAAAAATTCTTTTTTTTTTTAAACAAAAAATAAAACATCCAGTGGTGATTAAATACCACCCAAAGAAAGCTCTAGTTGTGTGAACAAAATGATAACATTTTTGATTAAATACTACCCAAAGAAAGCTCTAGTTGTGAGAACAAAAGGATAAAAATTTTTGATTAAATACCACCCAAAGAAAGCTGTAGTTGTGTGAACAAAATGATAAAAATTTTGGTTAAATACCACCCAAAGAAAGCTCTAGTTGTGAGAACAAAAGGATAAAAATTTTGATTAAATACCTCCCATAGAAAGCTCTAGTTGTGTGAGCAAAAGGATAACAATTTTGATTAAATACCACTGAAAGAAAGCTCTAGTTGTGTGAACAAAATGATAAAAATTTTGATTAAATACCATCCAAAGAAAGCTCTAATTGTGTGAACAAAATGCTACATTTTTTGATTAAATACCACTCAAAGAAAGCTCTAGTTGTGTGAACAAACGGATAAAAATTTTGATTAAATACCACTCAAAGAAAGCTCTAATCGTGTGAACAAAAGGATACATTTTTTGATTAAATACCACCCAAAGAAAGCTCTAGTTGTGAGAACAAAAGGATAAAAATTTTGATTAAATACCACTCAAAGAAAGCTCTAGTTGTGTGAACAAAAGGATAACAATTTTGATTAAATACCACTCAAAGAAAGCTTTAGTTGTGTGAACAAACGGATAAAAATTTTGATTAAATACCACTCAAAGAAAGCTCTAATCGTGTGAACAAAAGGATACATTTTTTGATTAAATACCACCCAAAGAAAGCTCTAGTTGTGTGAACAAACGGATAAAAATTTTGATTAAATACCACTCAAAGAAAGCTCTAATCGTGTGAACAAAAGGATACATTTTTTGATTAAATACCACCCAAAGAAAGCTCTAGTTGTGAGAACAAAAGGATAAAAATTTTGATTAAATACCACTCAAAGAAAGCTCTAGTTGTGTGAACAAAAGGATAACAATTTTGATTAAATACCACTCAAAGAAAGCTTTAGTTGTGTGAACAAAATGATAAATATTTTGATTAAATACCACCCAAAGAAAGCTCTAGTTGTGAGAACAAAAGGATAACAATTTTGATTAAATGCCAAAGAAAGCTTTAGTTGTGTGAACAAAATGATAAAAATTTTGATTAAATACCATCCAAAGAAAGCTCTAATTGTGTGAACAAAAGGCTACATTTTTTTAATTAAATACCACTCAAAGAAAGCTCTAATTGTGTGAACAAAAGGATAAATTTTTGGATTAAATACCACCCAAACAAAGCTCTAGTTGTGAGAACAAAAGGATAACAATTTTGATTAAATACCACCCAAAGAAAGCTCTAATTGTGTGAACAAAAGGATACATTTTTTGATTAATTGCCACTCAAAGAAAGCTCTAGTTGTGTGAACAAACGGATAAAAATTTTGATTAAATACCACCCAAAGAAAGCTCTAGTTGTGTGAACAAAAGGATAAAAATTTTGAGTATAGTGTTGCATGACCGTGCAACTGTCATTCAAAGTGTGACACCGCTGAAAGCCTGGGCAGGAAGGGGGTGCCCGGTATTGAAGTGGTTAATGACGCCACAAAACAGGTTAAAGTAAACTTTCCCACGACGATCTCCAAAGCTTGCGTTCGGCGCTGTCTGGAGCTCGTACGGTGGGCACTATGACGTGGTGATGGAACGACTCCTGGACAGCGCCGATGACAGATGTTGAGTGAAGAGCTTCCTAGCATAACGTTCAGCCACATTCTGTAACTGAACCTGCTTTATGTTCCCGCTGAGACCCATCGAAGTCTGCGGTCCTTATGAATTGAATAAAGCCCCAATGTACTACAGGCAATAACCATGATTTATACCGAATGTTATGTATACACAGGAGGGAATGTGCAGTGTTTGTAGGATGGCATTAGAGCAGAACAAATGGCCAGACTGCACATCGGATGATAGAAATGTGGAAGAAATTCATTGAACTGGGATCACATACCGCTCACAGCAGTTTAAATGAAATAAAAGAAAATGGAAATGCCAACCTATACACTGAAAAGGCTTTATATGCGCCATATTCAAACGGATGTTTCATGGAACCCTAGACTTCCTATAGAAGGTATTAGTGGTTCCTTGACTGATGGCTGATGGACCTCCCATCTGATGGTGCCTGCTTAGTTCTGGGGCCAACACTACATGGCAAAGCCAGCAGCATGACAGCAATTCACTTCTTACCTCTCAGTAAGGAGCATTCTTCCCACTGACCACCAATGTAAGGGACATTCTTCCCACTGACCACCAATGTAAGGGACATTCTTCCTACTGACCTCCAATGTAAGGGGTATTCTTCCCACTGATCACCAATGTAAGGGACATTCTTCTCACTGACCACCAATGTAAGGGGTATTCTTCCCACTGACCACCAATGTAAGGGGTATTCTTCCCACTAACCACCAATGTAAGGGGTATTCTTCCCACTGACCACCAATCTAAGGGGCATTCTTCCCACTGACCACCAATGTAAGGGGTATTTTTCTCAATGACCACCAATGTAAGGAGCATTCTTCCCACTGATCACCAATGCAAAAAGCATTCTTCCCACTGACCCCTAATGTAAGGGACATTCTTCCCACTGACCTCTAATGTAAGGAGTATTCTTCCCACTGACCACCAATGTGAGGAGTATTCTTTCCACTGTCCACCAATGTAAGGGGTATTCTTCCCACTGACCACCAATGTAAGGAGCATTCTTCCCCCTGACCACCAATGTAAGGAGCATTCTTGCCAATGCCCAACAATGTAAGGGGCATGCTTCCCACTGACCACCATTGTCAGGAGCATTCTTCCAACTGACCACCAATGTAAGAAGCATTCTTCCCACTGACCACCAATGTAAGGAGCATTCTTGCCAATGGCCAACAATGTAAGGAACATTCTTGCCAATGGCCAACAATATAAGGGGCATTCTTCCCACTGACCTCTAATGTAAGGAGTATTCTTCCCACTGACCACCAATGTGAGGAGCATTCTTCCCACTGACCACCAATGTGAGGAGCATTCTTCCCACTGACCACCAATGTGAGGAGCATTCTTCCCACTGACCACCAATGTAAGGGACATTCTTCCCACTGACCACCAATGTGAGGAGCATTCTTCTCACTGACCACCAATGTGAGGAGCATTCTTCTCACTGACCACCAATGTAAGCAGCATTCTTCCCACTGACCACCAATGTAAGCAGCATTCTTCCCACTGACCCCCAATGTAAGGGACATTCTTCCCACTGACCACCAATGTGAGGAACATTCTTCTCACTGACCACCAATGTAAGAAGCATTCTTCCCAACTGACCACCAATGTAAGGAGTATTCTCACTGACCACCAATGTAAGGAGCATTCTTCTCACTGACCACCAATGAAAGGAGCATTCCCACTGAAGACCACCAATGTAAGGTGCATTCTCACTGACCAGCAATGTAAGGAGCATTCTTCTCACTGACCACCAATGTAAGGAGAATTCTTCCCACTGATCACCAAAGTAAGGAGCATTCTTTCCACTCATGACCACCAATTTAAGGAGCGTTCTTCTCAATGACCACCAATGTAAGCAGCATTCTTCTCACTGACCACCAATGTAAGGGTCACTCTTCCCACTGACCACCAACGAAAGAAGCATTCCCACTGATGACCACCTATGTAAGGAGCATTCTTTCCATTTTACCTATTCCACAAGATTTTGGAGTGTCTCTGTGGGAAGCTGCGCCCATTCGTGAGTTCAAGTAATGATGTTGGATGAGAAGACCTGGCCCAAAAATCGGCATTCCAATTCATCTCAAAGGTGTTCTATGGGGTTGAGGTCAGGGCTCTGTGAAGGCCAATTGAGTTCCTCCACCCCAAACTGTTCAAACCATGTCTTTATGTAGCTGGCTGTGTACACATGGTGTAGCATTACTAGTTCCCTTCACTGGAAACATCTGAACTCAATTATTTGGAAGGGTACCTAGATGCTTTTGGCCATATAGTGTACAACAGATGATGGCCAACTAAATTTGGTAAAATAGGCAACATTTGGTTACAAACATTTACAATCCAAGTCTCATACCAGCTGCTAGTTAAATAAATGTAAACTGAAAGTCTCGGCTCATGCTTTGGCCTCGTTCACCCCTGAGCAGAGGGCCACCTGCAGCTCCTCAACCAAAAAAGTCAAGCATTTTGGCCACAAAAGACTCTGATTGGGGCACCTGAAAATGTGTGAAAAAACGCATATGTGTTTCCTTACCTAGTAACTAGCTGTCCATTGGCTAAAAAGAAAAAAAAAAAGCGCAAGCCTGAAACGCATGCAGAAACGCTCAAAAAATTCCCCAAACAACCAAAGACGCTCAGCTCAAGGGTGAATGGGACCCTTAGTTGACGTCTTCTTCAGGTACACTGCATTTTTGAAGTGTTCTTTTTACGTCTTTAAAACGTGTTTTCAGGTGTAATCCTTTGAGCCAATGGAAAGCACGCTACTAGGAAGAGGATACTGGCTGTTAGGTATCAAAACGCACAAAAAATGCATTTCACGCACTCCCAGGAAAGTCAAAAGAGCCAAAACCGCACGCGTACTCCCCCACACCTGCACAGTATGAACAAAGCCTTACACCCGGTTCACATCAATGCAACCCCAAAGCGTTTTTTGAGGTCCATCTCTGATGTGCAATGTGCGTTCTTTTGAAAAACAACAGACTTTCTGGCTGAATCACCAGATGGAAATGAAAGAAAGCAAGCCTAAAAAAAGAAAACTAAGGCAGCCGTCATCTCCAGGAACTGGTAAGTTGCACTATAATCACCGTTTGCTTTTGGGTTTATTACAGCTTTAACATGAAAAAATATACTGGGGCCGCTTTAAGACAGGGATATGGTTAGTGCTGTTTCTTCCATGGTGATTATGTTCACCGCCGCCTGCCGAACAAAAATAAATACATCGAAACCTGCAAAGACAAATATGTAATATACGGACTAAATCTTCCCGGATTCATCAGCAGCCTCATTATACAGGCGATGCACTTGTAGAGCTCCGGCTCTGGGTTGTTTTTTGTTTTTTTTTTGCTTTTATTCGTTCTGATTTAAGGCATTTCTGTTTCTTCGATGAACCTTCGCCCGAGAGCAGCGAGCGGAGGCTATAAAAGGAGATCTGTAATGAGAAGTGCAGGAATGTTCCAGTTTACACAGGGCGAGCACAGCTACGCCGCTACTGAACAGCGTCTGTCTCGTGTTTAGGCCAATACGCCAGACAGAGCTCTCCGCACACACATTACACCGCGGACAGAAAACCTGAACCCCCCCACCAGATGTCCCATAAATACTGACTATTATTTCCCCCCGGCTGCTCCTTCAGCACATCTGCACTATGGGGGATACAGCTATTCCTGTACATGCTAGAAAATGTATCCTTATCCATGAGCTCCGGAAGGTTTTACCCCCTTCATGCCCAGGGCATTTTTTGCTATTCAGAACCGTACTGCTTTAAATGGCAATTGTGCGTTCATGCAACGCTGTACCCAAATTAAACTTCTATCATTTTTTTTATTCACAGAAATAGAGTTTGCTTCTGGCGGTATTTAAACACCACTGGGGTTTTTTATTTTTTGCGATAAACGAAAAAATAATTTTGAAAAAAATATAATTAAACAAAATAAAAATAAATGAAGATGTTAAAAATTGTGTGTGTGTATATATGTATGTATATGTGTGTGTATATATATATGTGTGTGTGTGTATATATATATATATACACACACATATATATACACACACACATATACACACACATATACACACACATATATATATATATACACACACACATTTTTTTTTTACTTTCTGCTAAAAACGTGAAAACAAATTTAAAATATCAAATTTCTTCATAAATTTAGGGCTAGTTCACATTAGATGCAGTCAGTTCCAGGTGCAGAGAGCAAAGTAGAAAATGCTGCATTTTTTTCTGCATAGAACTGTACTGGAACATAGCAAGCTGCCTCAAAACTGCACCACATGTGTGCTATCTGCCCAACCAGGTAATGAATTTGGAGCAGGGGCAGACTGACAACTCATGGGGCCCCCGGGCAATAGGGGATCATGGGGCCCCTGTGTCCTTGCCCACACTCACAAATGCCTATAAAAGATATACCAGGGGCATTTCATGGGGCCCCTTACTGACCCCGGGCCCTCGGGCAGCGACCAAGTGCTCGAATGGTCAGTCCGCCCCTGATTTGGAGTACATTAGGTAGTTTCCATCTGTGGTATTCCTCCAATCAGGTGGTGCAGTTTGAGAACTTTCCCACTAGAGAGCTTCCATTTGTGTAATATCCCTCCAATCAGTTGATCAGTTCAGGAGCACTCGACTCAGAGAGTCTCAACTTGAGGGATATTCCTCCAATCAGGTTGTGGGTTTGGAGGGCACTGCACCTAAGGAGCCTGCTCACTTATTTGATTTCCCTCCAGTTAGGAAGTCAGTTTAGGCCACTCAATCTGGAGAGTCTCAACTCGTATGACATCCTTCCAATCAGGTGAAGAGTGTGGGGGAAACTCCTAGATAGTCCCCACTTATTTGATATCCCTCCAATTAGGTAAACAGTCTGGGGGCATGCCTACTAAATAGTCTCCACTTATTTGATATCCCCCCCAATTAAGAGGTCAGACGTGGGGAACTCCTTCTAGGGTGTCTCCACTTGTGGTGATATTCCTCCAGTCAGGTGGTATGTTCAGGGGTACTACACTTTAGCAAGTTCTAGAAGTGCGCTATCTGCCCAGTCAGGTAATGAGTTTGGAGAACATTAGGTAGTCTCCATCTGAGTGATAGACCTCTTTATCAGGTGGTGAGTTTGGGAGCATTCACCCTAGTTAGCCTCCGCATGTCTTATATCCCTCCAGTCAGGTGTTGAGTTTGGGGGTACTCCTCCTAGGGAGTCTCTAATACAACCTCTCTCAACCAAGGTTCCATGGAACTCTAAGATTCCTCCAGAGGTTTCTAGGGTTTCCATGAGAGTCTTTCCTAGGGAGTCTCTAATACAACCTCTCTCAATCAGGTATCTGCAGAACTCTAGGGTTCCTCCAGAGATTGCTGGGGGGGGGGGTCCCTGAGCAATTATCAACTTTCTAGGGAGTCTCTAATACAATCTTTTTCAACTAGGGTTCCATGGAGCTCTAGGGTTTCTCCAGAGGTTGCTAGGGGTTCCTTGAACAAGGTGCGACCTTCCTAAGGAGTCTCTATACAAGCTTTTTCAACTAGGGTTCCATGGAGCTCTAAGGTTCCTTGAGAGGTTGTTAGGGGTTCCTTGAACAAAGAGCAACCTTCCTAGGGAGTCTCTATACAAGCTTTTTCAACTAGGGTCCTGTGGAACTCTAGGGTTGCTCTAGAGGTTGATAGGGGTTCCTTGAGCAAGGAGCAGCTTCCTAGAGAGTCTCTATTCAAGCTTTTTCAACTAAGGTCCTGTGGAACTCGAGGGTTCCTCTAGAGCAGTGTTTCTCAACTCCAGTCCTCATGGACCCCCAACAGGTCATGTTTTCAGGATTTCCATTATTTTGCACAGGTGATTTGATCAGTTTCACTGCCTTAGTAATTACCACAGCTGTTTCATCTGAGGGAAATCCTGAAAACATGACCTGTTGGGGGTCCATGAGGACTGGAGTTGAGAAACACTGCTCTAGAGGTTGCTATGGGTTCCTTGAACAAGGAGCAACCTTCCTAGGGAGTCTCTATACAAGCTTTTTCAACTAGGGTTCCATGGAGCTCTAGGGTTCCTCCAGAGGTTGCTATGGGTTCCTTGAACAAGGAGCAACCTTCCTAGGGAGTCTCTATACAAGCTTTTTCAACTAGGGTTCCATGGAGCTCTAGGGTTCCTCCAGAGGTTGCTATGGGTTCCTTGAACAAGGAGCAACCTTCCTAGGGAGTCTCTATACAAGCTTTTTCAATTAGGGTCCTGTGGAACTCTAGGGTTCCTCTAGAGGTTCCTTGAGCAAGGAGCAACTTCCTAGAGAGTCTCTAATACAGTCTCTCAACCAGGGTCCTGTGGAACTCTAGGGTTCCTTGAGAAATAAGCAAATTCTACTTCTCAGAGGGCTAACTACTGACATTAATGATCTTTTTTAGCTACGTATAGGGGCGATTTGTCCTACTGGTCTTTTTTGTAAGGAGCATTCTTCCTTTTGACAACTTATATGAGCTGTAGATACAGTGACCATTAGCAGTGGTTGTCTGAGACCAGAAAGGTATTTCAAGGGTTCCTCCATGTTAAAAAGGTTAAGAAAGGCTGTTCTAATTCTTTTTTTTTTTTTTAATTATTATTCTTGATGTAAGTGGGAACACTCATTGTACTTTGATCCACGAATGGATAACTACTACTCTCAATAAAACGAGAATAGTCATTTTCTTACATCAAAAGTAAACCTAGAGCAACGTGAACATTTGGTTCATGGAAGGATACATATCTGATTCTCATCTGACAAGTATCTTATAACTAACTGCCTGGCAAACCACTCGAGTGACCTTCACAATATGATTTCCCGGAACACTTGACACTGTTGCCGTTTTTTTCCAGCAAAATGTGACACTGCTCTTGTCAGATGGAGTTAACATCAAATAGAAATAAGGTTACAGATATACCAGTTTATCTCTAAAGGGAAAAGTCAAATGATGGACCCCCCCCCCCTTTTCGAATGCTAATTCTTCACTTATCTGCAAGGTCGTTGTTCTCTATATGTATAGCCTTCTGACTATGCTTACATCAGATGGACTTGGCCTATTACAGTTCACCTCTGTGGTCCAGATAACCTAAAGACATCCAATGGATGCCTAGATCAGAGGAGGTGTCACATATTGGGGTAGCCCAAAAAGTATCTTTGCTGGTAGGTTTGAACCATATCCCGGGGGTCCAGGCAATGATCTCAAAACAAGCCTTAACAATGGCTCTTGAGCCTTTTGCTCAATAATATCAACAGAGATCTGGCAAGGACCTTGTTAGGAGGTGGCAGAAGGGAGGAACACAGAAGTCTTTTGGACCTCTTAAGGTTCGGTACAAAGGAACCTGAAGTATATGCAGATATTGCAGGTGCCAGCTCCGAATTTCCACCGCTGAGCTACACAACTGCCAACGTTAGCATACATAGAGTATGTGGACACCTGACCATCTCAATGACCTATTAGGCAAAAGGACACCTCTATAGATTATGAAGCTCAGATGTTTCCAGTGAAAGGTAATGCTATGGCATCCAAAAACATTTTGGCAGTTTTGTGATGGCCCATTTCTGTTCCAGCAAGGCTGTACCCCTCTGTACAAAGCCAGCTCCATAAAGACATAGTTTGACCAGATTGGTGTGGGAGAACTCGAGTGTCCTACACAGAGCCTTGACCTAAACTCTATTGAATGCCTTCGGGATGAATTGGAATGCCAATTGTGAACCAGGTCCCCTCATCAAACATCAGTAACTCACCTCAACCCTAATGAACACCTCTGAGTTGCAACCCAGGTCTTTTGATCCAACATCAGTACCTGACCTCAACCCTATTGAACACCCTCGGAATGCTGATTGTGAGATAGGTCTTCTCATCAAACATCAGTACTTGACAAGCTTTGCACACCTGGATTGGGGGATTTTAGGCCACTCTTCTCTGAAAATCCTCTCAAGTGCAGTCAGGTTGGATGGGGACTGTCAGTGGACAGCCATTTTCAGGTCTCTCCAGAGATGTTCAATAGGGTTCACATCAGGGCTCTGGCTGGGCCACCCTCGGAGATTCACAGAGTTATCCCTTAGCCCTCCTGTGTTGTCTTGGCTGTGTGGATAGAGTCGTTGTCATGTTGGAAGGTGAACCTTCAGGACCAGTCAGAGGTACTGAGCGCTGTGGAACATTCAGCCTTCACATAACACGGACTGGTCTTGACAGTCTCTGCTGCTGAAAAACACTCCCAACATCATGATGCTGCCGCCACCGTGCTTTACTGTTGGTATGGTATTGGGCAGGTGATGAGAGATGCCTGGTTTCCTCCAGACATAACTATTGAGTCCAAACCGTTTGTGACATAAATGTACAGATTTGAGTAGCTGAGATGTGATCAGTAGCAATATGTAATCATAAATTTAGTTTCATTCCTTGTTATTAAAGATGTATTCAGTCATATATTCAGTCATAGGTATTCAGAGACATATGGTCACCAGTTAGCATCTGAAAGAGACAGAGCTTCCTCAGGCTGGAAGTGACACCTGGGTGCCAATAACATTTGTCACCTACATATAATCAGACTTTGCCACCTTCTTGAAGTTTGAAAGAAGGACGCCAGACATTTCGGCTGCAGGGACCAGGAGGGCTCCAATCTGTCCGGGAGCTAACAATTATATCAGTAGATCAAAGGAATATGTTTCATCTCTCATAAAAGCTAAAATATTAGTTGCAGAGAGATGAAAATACTTCCTTCTGATTGGACACTCTGTAGGCTACATCTGCATGTAAAAACTGTATTTGTGGACTATGTAGAATGCAAGAAAAATGCAGGAAATGGTTATGTGGCGCCGGATTGCGACAGCTGAACAGTGATTGGTACTGTCGCGATCCGTCTTTCCGTATCTATCTATCCATCTATCTCCCTATTTATCCCCCTATTTATCTATCTCCCCGCCAGTCTGTCTATCCGTCAGTCTGTCTATCCTTCAGTCTGTCTATCCGTCTGTCCATCCGTCTATCCGTCCGTCTATCTATCTACCCACCCATCCATCTCCCCGTCTGTCTGTCTATCTGTCCGTCCGTCCGTCCGTCCGTCCATCTGTCCGTCCGTCCGTCCATCTGTCCGTCCGTCCGTCCATCTGTCTGTCCGTCCGTCCATCTGTCTGTCCGTCCGTCCATCTGTCCGTCCGTCCATCTATCCGTCCATCTATCCGTCCGTCCGTCCGTCCATCTATCCGTCCGTCCGTCCATCTATCCGTCCGTCCATCTATCCGTCCGTCCGTCCATCTATCTATCTATCCGTCCGTCCATCTATCCGTCCGTCCGCCCGTCCATCTATCCGTCCGCCCGTCCATCTATCCGTCCGCCCGTCCATCTATCCGTCCGCCCGTCCATCTATCCGTCCGCCCGTCCATCTATCCGTCCGTCCGTCCATCTATCCGTCCGTCCGTCCATCTATCCGTCCATCTATCCGTCCGTCCATCTATCTATCCGTCCGTCCATCTATCCGTCCGTCCGTCCGTCCATCTATCCGTCCGTCCGTCCATCTATCCGTCCGCCCGTCCATCTATCCGTCCGCCCGTCCATCTATCCGTCCGCCCGTCCATCTATCCGTCCGCCCGTCCATCTATCCGTCCGCCCGTCCATCTATCCGTCCGCCCGTCCATCTATCCGTCCATCTATCCGTCCGCCCGTCCATCTATCCGTCCGCCCGTCCATCTATCCGTCCGCCCGTCCATCCATCCATCTATCCGTCTGCCCATCTATCTGTCCGCCCGCCCATCTATCTGTCCGTCTATCTATCTCCCCGTCTGTCCGTCTATCCGTCTGTCTATCTGTCCGTCCGTCTATCTATGTCCCCGTCTGTCCTTCCATCTATCTATTTCCCCGTCTGTCTATCTGTCCGTCCATCTATCTACCCATCTATCTATCTCCCCGTCTGTCTGTCTATCCATCCGTCTATCTGTCCGTCCATCCGTCTATCCGTCAGTCTGTCTGTCCATCTATACGTCCGTCCATCCGTCTATCTCCCCGTCTGTCTCCCCGTCCGTCTGTCCGTCCGTCCGTCCCTCCGTCCGTCTATCCGTCCGTCTATCCGTCCGTCTATCCGTCCGTCTATCCGTCCGTCTATCTCCCCGTCTATCCGTCCGTCTATCCGTCCGTCTATCCGTCCGTCTATCCGTCCGTCCATCCGTCTATCCGTCAGTCCATCTATACGTGCGTCCATCCGTCTATCTCCCCGTCCGTCTATCCGTCCGTCTATCCGTCCATCTGTCCGTCCGTCTATCCATCCGCCCGTCCATCTATCCGTCCGTCTATCCATCCGCCCGTCCATCTATCCGTCCGTCCGTCCATCCATCTATCTAACCTGTCTGTCCGTCCATCTATCCGTCCGTCCGCCCGTCCATCTATCTGTCCATCTATCCGTCCGCCCGTCCATCTATCCGTCCGCCCGTCCATCTATCCGTCCGCCCGTCCATCTATCCGTCCGCCCGTCCATCTATCCGTCCGCCCGTCCATCCATCTATCCGTCCGCCCATCTATCTGTCCGCCCGTCAATCTATCTGTCCGTCTATCTATCCCGTCTCTCCGTCTATCCGTCCGTCTATCCGTCCGTCTATCCATCCGTCTATCTGTCCGTCCATCCGTCTATCCGTCAGTCTGTCTGTCCATCTATACGTCCGTCCATCCGTCTATCTCCCCGTCTGTCTATCCGTCCGTCTATCCGTCCATCTGTCCGTCCGTCTATCCATCCGTCCGTCTATCCATCCGTCTATCTCCCCGTCTCTCCGTCTATCCGTCCGTCTATCCGTCCGTCTGTCTATCTATCCATCCATCCATCTATCTATCTATACGTCCGTCTATCCATCCATCCATCTATCCATCCACTCAAATCTGTTTGTAATAAATCAATAGATCCCATGAACTCATTATCACCTGCTGTCAAAGAAATCACAAACACAATTTAACCCAAATAAATAATTCAGGAGTGTAGCGGCACAATGGGCCGGCAGCTCCCATTAATTAACTCCCTTTAGTCAATGTGAACCAGTCAGTATATTTGCTGTCATAATGAATGCATCCACTGCTGCCGATAATCTCCGGCCCTCATTAGTAAATTGCGACATCAATCCATTTACTGACAATTATGATTTAAAAGTTAATCTGTCAGTCTGGGAAGCAATCCTAAATGCCAGTTTCTGGCAATGGAAAAGGTATTGTATTTTCTGTGGCGACCTCTCTCTGCTACCGCCCCTTCGTTCTAGCCCCGCAGCCTCCTCCAGACTCAGGTGCAGCTAACATTTCCCATGAGTGTCCCCAATACTGAGTCCTGTTAGTGTTGTATTGGTTGGAGGAAGGAGCCACCATTTATGGTGGGAGATATCCTCTCACCTCCTTGTGTGTCTAAAGGACAAGGAGCCACCATTCATGGTGAGAAATCTCTTCTCACCTCCTGGTGTGTCTACAGGACCAGGAGCCACAAGTCATAGTGGGAGATCTCTTGACACCTCTTGGTATGTCTACAGGACAAGCAGCCACCAGTTAAGGTGGGAGATCTCCTCTCAACTCCTGGTGTGTCTATAGGACAAGGAGCCAGCATTCATGATGGGAGATCTCCTCTCAACTCCTGGTGTGTCTATAGGACAAGGAGCCAGCATTCATGATGGGAGATCTCCTCTCAACTCCTGGTGTGTCTAAAGGACAAGGAGGCAGCATTCATGATGGGAGATCTCCTCTCAACTCCTGGTGTGTCTATAGGACAAGGAGCCAGCATTCATGATGGGAGATCTCCTCTCAACTCCTGGTGTGTCTATAGGACAAGGAGCCAGCATTCATGATGGGAGATCTCCTCTCAACTCCTGGTGTGTCTATAGGACAAGGAGCCAGCATTCATGATGGGAGATCTCTCAACTCCTGGTGTGTCTATAGGACAAGGAGCCAGCATTCATGATGGGAGATCTCCTCTCAACTCCTGGTGTGTCTATAGGACAAGCGGCCACCAGTCATGGTGCAAAATCTCTTCTTACCTCCTGATGTGTCTACAGATTTTAGGAGCCCTGTTGGGGGCCCCTGATTTCTCACGTTTGAAACAGTCCTCTGGCCCCCCCCCACACAGTGATGTCCTCTGGCCCCCCCACACAGTGATGACCTCTCCCCCCCCCCCCCACACAGTAGTGTTCACTGTGTGGGGGCCAGAGAACACTACTGTGTGTGTGTGTGTGTGTGTGGGGGGGGGGGGTGTGCAGAGGACACTACTGTTTGGGGGGGCAGAGGTCATCACTGTGTGGGGGGCCAGAGGACACTATTGTTTGGGGAGGCCAGAGGTCATCACTGTGTGGGGGGGCCAGAGAACACTACTGTGTGTGTGGGGGGGGGCAGAGATGACCTCTCAAACAGTAGTGTCCTCTGGCCCCCCACACAGTGATGACCTCTGGCCCCCCACACAGTAGTGTCCTATGCCCCCCCCCCCACACACTGTAGTGTCCTCTGGTCCCCCCACACTGTGATGACTTCTGGCCCCCCCACACAGTAGTGTCCTCTGGCCCCCCACACGGTGATGACCTCTGGCCCCCCCACACTGTAGTGTCCTCTGGCCCCCCCACACTGTAGTGTCCTCTGGCCCCCCTAGACTTCTATGTTGTCTCACAGAAGTTACATCAGCACAGATGAGAAGCATTCCTATGTGACTTTGGTGGACTTTTTTTGGGGGGGGGGTTTAACCCTCACCTCTCCTCCCTGGTCATCTATTTTGATACAGCTGCAATTTTGGAGCATTCCTTCGATTGATTGATCGACCCTTCCTTTGATCAAGCTTTCCTTCAAAGGATCAATTGACCCTTCCTTTGATCGATCAACCCTTTCACTGATCCTTCCTTTGATCGATCAATTCTTCCTTCCATCCTTTGATTGAACTTAGGATTGATTGATCAAAGGAAGGAAGGAGAGAAGGAAGGGTCTCCTCCCTGTCCTCCATGCTGCCTAAAGGCTGGGTTCACACTGAAGAGGTTTTGATCCTTCCTTCACTCGATCGACCCTTCCACCAATCCTTCCTTCCATTGATCGATCATTTCTTCCTTCCTTCGATCGAACTAAGGATCGATTGATCAAAGGAAGGAGAGAAGGAATGGTCTCCTCCCTATCATCCTTGCTGCCTAAAGGCTAGGTTCACACTGAAGAGGTTTAGATCCTTCTTTCAGTCGATCGATCCTTCCTTCCTTTGATTGATCAATTCTTCCTTCCTTCAATCAAACTAAGGATTGATTGATCAAAGGAAGGAAGGAGAGAAGGAAGGGTCTCCTCCTTGCCATCCTTGCTGTCTAAAGGCTAGGTTTTGATCCTTCCTTCGACCGTTCGACCCTTCCTTCCTCTGATCAATCAACCCTTAGTTCAATCAATCAAAGGAAGGAAGGAATGATAAAGAAAAAGAAGAAAGGATCAATTAGTCAATCAATCAATCAATCAATCAATCAATCGAAGAAAGGGTCAATCAATCAAAGAAAGGGTCAATCAATCAAAGAAAGGGTCAATCAATCAAAGAAAGGGTCAATCAATCAAAGAAAGGGTCAATCAATCAAAGAAAGGGTCAATCAATCAATCAATCAAAGGAAGGAAGGAATGATAAAGAAAATGAAGAAAGGATCAATTAGTCAATCAATCAATCAATCGAAGAAAGGGTCAATCAATCAATCAATCAAAGAAAGGGTCAATCAATCAAAGAAAGGGTCAATCAATCAATCAATCAATCAATCAAAGAAAGGGTCAATCAATCAAAGAAAGGGTCAATCAATCAATCAATTGAAGGAAGGCTCTAAAATCACAGCTATATCAATGCAGGATGACCAGGGAGGAGAGGTGAGGGTTAGAAAAAAAACAAAAAAATTCCAGGAAAGTAGCACAAGAATGCTTCCTATGTGAGCTGATGTGACCTCTGTGACATAACATAGAAGTCTATGGGGCTGAAATGGAACTGAAGTCCACCAGAAGCCGCCGTGAAGTCGCACTGAGTTGATCAGAAGGGTGCCATTTATCATGCGTTTTGATGAGATTTCAATTCGTTTCAATGGAGGGAAACGGTTATTTTTTTTTTCACCGGACTAAATATGCACCAAAAACGCAGCAAGCAGGATTTTTTTTTTTTTTTTAACAGGAACAAAAGCGTAACGGACCAGTGTGAAGGGCTACGTAGGATTTCAAAGGATTCAGTTTTCTTTTGCTTCTTTTTTACTGAAGAACTGAAAAAAACGAATCAGCGTGAAAGTAGCCTGATGGTGACAACGTTGCCGTACTATACATTACAGTGGGTGAGCGTTGTCACCCGAGGCCAGGAAGTGTGCTGCTGGCAGGATCACCAGGTGACGCCTCTAAAAGACTGCTAAGCTGCATATAATATATTACATTTTAAGTCACCGGTCACACCACTGCGATTTAAAATTGTGCGATTTCTGAAGACTTTATTGTGACTTGTGAAGATTTTCAACGATTTCTTGCGATTTGCTTTGCGATTTCCATTCTATTCTAAGCCTGTGAAATGCGCAATAAACTGCAGAAAAAGAATGCAAGGACGACTTTAGAAATCGCGCTGCAGCAAATCGCACGTGTTATGACACCGACATTCACATTTATCAAGCCCCGGTCAAACCCAGTGCGACTTGGCTGCGATCTGCATGCCATAGGACTTGCAAGTCACAGCCTATTGTCCGCAATTACGGCGGTCATATCAGTGCGGTTGCGACTTGGTCAGAGCCACACCCATTCCTAAAGTAGTACATGCGCTACTTTTGGTGCGATTTGCACAATCTGTGTCGGATGACTTGCAAATCGCACCTGAAATCGGCATCTCACCCGACTTGTAAGTCGCATGATTTCTAAGTCAGGTTTGATGTGACCGGGGTGTAAATGCGATTTCAGGTGCGGTTTCAATCCTCACATTCCGGTCACACCGGTGCGATTTGCAAATTGAAACCGCACCTGAAATCGCATCTAATGAATTTCAGCATCTTAATGTGCGATTTCTAAAGTATTTCTTGCCCTGCGATTTGCAACGCACATGGCAAGTTGTAGCCTATTGTCCGCAGTTAATCGTCATATCGGTGTGATTCGGACTTGGTCGGTGCCGCACCGATTTCTAAAGTCGTTCATGTGCTACTTCCAGTGCGACTTGCATAGACATTTGTGTCTTTCAAACCACAGATGTGTTGCAAGTCGCACCTCAAGTTGAAATAACATCCGACTTTGAAATGACCGGAGTGTAAATGCGATTTCAGGTGCGGTTTCAATCTTCACATTCCGGTCACTCCGGTGCGATTTGCAAATTGAAACCGCACCTGAAATCGCATCTAATGAATATGAATGTCAGCACGTGCGATTTCTAAAGTATTTCTTGCCCTGCGATTTGCAACGCACATGGCAAGTTGTAGCCTATTGTCCGCAGTTAATCGTCATATCGGTGTGATTCGGACTTGGTTGGAGCCACACCGATTTCTAAAGTCGTTCATGCGCTACTTCCAGTGCGACTTGCATAGACATCTGTGTCTTGCAAGTCGCACCTCAAGTTGAAATGAAATCCACCTTTGAAATGACCGGGGTGTAAATGCGATTTCAGGTGCGCTTCCAATCCTCACATTCCGGTCACACCGGTGCGATTTGCAAATTGAAACCGCACCTGAAATCGCATCTAATGAATATGAATGTCAGCATCTTAACATGTGCAATTTCTAAAGTATTTCTTGCCATGCGATTTGCAACTTGCATAGCAAGTCGCAGCAGTTAAAGCGTCATATCGGTGCGATTCGGACTTGGTCGGAGCCGCATCGATTTCTAAAGTCGTTCATGCGCTACGTCCTGTGCGACTTGCATAGACATCTGTGTCTTTCAAACCACAGATGTCTTGCAAGTCGCACCTCAAGTTGAAATGACATCCGACTTTGAAATGACCGGGGTGTAAATGCGATTTCAGATGCGGTTTCAATCCTCACATTCCGGTCACACCGATGCGATTTGCAAATTGAAACTGGACCTGAAATCGCATCTAATGAATGTCAGCATCTTAATGTGCGATTTCTAAAGTATTTCTCTCCGTGCGAGTCGCACGGCAAGTCGCAGCCTATTGTCCGTAGTTAAAGCGTCATATCAGTCCGATTCCGACTTGGTCGGAGTCACACCGATTTCTAAAGTGGTTCATGCGCTACTTCCGGTGCGACTTGCATAGACATCTGTGTCTTTCAAACCACAGATGTCTTGCAAGTTGCAACACAAGTCAAAATGACATCCGACTTTGAAATGACCGGGGTGTAAATGCGATTTCAGGTGCGGTTTCAATCCTCACATTCCGGTCACTCCGGTGCGATTTGCAAATTGAAACCGCTTCTGAAATCGCATCTAATGAATATGAATGTCAGCATCTTAACGTCCGATTTCTAAAGTATTTCTTGCCGTGCGATTTACAACTCGCATAGCAAGTCGCAGCAGATAAAGCGTCATATTAGTGCGATTTGGACTTGCAGTGCGACTTGCATTGACATCTGTGTCTTGCAAACCACAGATGTCTTGCAAGTCGCACCTCAAGTCAAAATGACATCCGACTTTGGAATGACCGGGGTGTAAATGCGATTTCAGGTGCGGTTTCAATCTTCACATTCCGGTCACTCCGGTGCGATTTGCAAATTGAAACTGCACCTGAAATTGCATCTAATGAATATGAACGTCAGCATCTTAACATGTGTGATTTCTAAAGTATTTCTTGCCGTGCGATTTGCAACTCGCATGGGAAGTCGCAGCCTATTGTCCCTAGTTAAAGCGTCATATCAGTGCAATTCCGACTTGGTCGGAGTCACACCAATTTCTAAAGTCGTTCATGCGCTACTTCCGGTGCGACTTGCACAGACATCTGTGTCTTGCAAACCACAGATGTCTTCCAAGTCGCACCTCAAGTCAAAATGACATCCGACTTTGAAATGACCGGGGTGTAAATGCGATTTCAGGTGCAATTTCAATCCTGCACCTGAAATCGCATCTAATGAATATGAACATCAGCATCTTAACATGCGATTTCTAAAGTATTTCTTGCCGTGCGATTTGCAACTCGCATAGCAAGTCGCAGCAGTTAAAGCGTCATATTGGTGCGATTCGGATTTGCATGCACTACTTCTGGTGCGACTTGCATAGACATCTGTGTCTTTCAAACCACAGATGTCTTCCAAGTCGCACCTCAAGTCAAAATTACATCCGACTTTGAAATCGTGCGACTTCACCGGAATGCATTTTGAAGGACGCATTTCGTGTCATTAATCATGATTTCCTATGGATCACATTCACACCTAAGCGTTTTTTTTTGCGTGTGCGTTTTTTTGGAAAGGGTCAGAGACTTCTTTTCTGGCAACAGTTTGCATTTTTAATCCAATAGACTTCAATGGGACCGCCTATAAACCGCAAGTGCTGCGTTTTTGACGCGTTCTGCATTTTGAATCTATCCAGCAACGAGTTGGCCCCCCCCAAAAAAAAAAAAAACGCAAAACGCATCAAAAAAGCGTCAAAACCGCACTGCAGCAACGGATCAAACGCAAGCCGCAGAGGTGTGAGCTTAGCCTCCATCTATACAGATCGCCGCAGATGCAGTTTGGCTTGTAAAGCCAGTTGACTCTCGGCCATCCGTCATCGTTTTGTCGAATTAAATTCTGCGTGTTCCTACAGGCGCCTGTCGCAGCGCGCAGCGTCCCTCCTCCCTGACGGCTCCTCCTGACCCCGCGCTGTCATTATATATATTAAGAAATGTCTTCCCAGCTTTAATACAAGTGACAGGGAGCCGGTGACAACACACAGGCAAGCAGAAAGCTGGAGAGGTCCTGATTACGGCGCCAATCGCTGAGGGTCCTCTGGGCAGAAAACGAGTGCTGCGGGGGGCCACAGAGGAGGGAGATGAGATTGGTGAGGAGGGAGGACTGCTGGGGGCAGAATGGGTGATACAGCAGATGTAACCCTTGACTAGATGCCAGCTAAACTGCTGCATGTTAGAAGCAATTGCTTTTTTATTTGCCGAATGCAAAAAATAGTTTTCACCTACTTTTCATCCTTTGTTGCATCTTGGTGCTGCTGCTCTCCTGCGGCCACTTTGCAGCCACTTCCCACTTCAAGGTGTTGAGATGGTCAATTGTAGTCTCTGTCGGAAGCCCGTGAGACAGGGTGACAACACAAGAACACAACTGACAGACCAGGAGAGAGCGTTGTCACCTTATAAAAGGAAGTTCCTGAACAAGGACCTTCCATGGCAGGATCACCGAGGTGTTGAGATGGTCACTTGTAGTCTCTGTTGGAAGCTCGTGAGACAGGGTGACAACACAAGAACACAACTGAGAGACAAGGACAGAGCGTTGTCACCTTATAAAAGGAAGTGCCTGAACAAGAACCTTCCATGGCAGGATCACCGGGGTGTTGAAATGGCCACTTGCGGACTCTGTTGGAAGCCCGTGAGACACGGTGACTACACAAGAACACAACTGAGAAACAAGGATAGAGCTTTGTCACCTTATAAAAGGAAGTTCCTGAACAAGGACCTTCCATGGCAGGATCACCGAGGTGTTGAGATGGTCACTTGTAGTGTCTGTTGGAAGTCCATGAGACAGGGTGACAACACAAGAACACAACTGACAGACCAGGAGAGAGCGTTGTCACCTTATAAAAGGAAGTTCCTGAACAAGGACCTTCCATGGCAGGATCACCGAGGTGTTGAGATGGTCACTTGTAGTCTCTGTTGGAAGCTCGTGAGACAGGTTGACAACACAAGAACACAACTGAGAGACAAGGACAGAGCGTTGTCACCTTATAAAAGGAAGTGCCTGAACAAGAACCTTCCATGGCAGGATCACTGGGGTGTTGAAATGGCCACTTGCGGACTCTGTTGGAAGCCCGTGAGACACGGTGACTACACAAGAACACAACTGAGAAACAAGGATAGAGCTTTGTCACCTTATAAAAGGAAGTTCCTGAACAAGGACCTTCCATGGCAGGATCACCGGGGTGTTGAAATAGTCACTTGTAGTGTCTGTTGGAAGCCCATGAGACAGGGTGACAACACAAGAACACAGCTGAGAGACAAGGACAGAGCATTGTCACCTTATAAAAGGAAGTGCCTGAGCAAGGACCTTCCATGGCAGGATCACCAGGGTGTTGAAATGGCCACTTGCGGACTCTATCAGAAGCCCAGTTGACAGGTGGCCACGCAGGAGCAGAGTTAGGAGACAGAGGGTGGTCACATTATAACAGGAAGTGCCTGAACAAGGACCTTCCATGGCAGGATCACTGGGGTGTTGAAATGGCCACTTGTAGTCTCTGTTGGAAGCCCGTGACACAGGGTGACAACACAAGAACACAGCTGAGAGACAAGGACAGAGCATTGTCACCTTATAACAGGAAGTGCCTGAGCAAGGACCTCCCATGGCAGGATCACCGTGGTGCTGAAACGGACACTTTTAGTCTCCATCGGAAGTCCAACTGACAGGTGACCACACAGGAGCACAAACAGGAGACAGAGACATTGTGTTGTCACCCTATAATAAGAAGTTCCTGAACAAGGACCTTCCATGGCAGGTTTACCAGGATGTTGAAATGGTCACTTGCGGTCCCTGTCAGAAGCCCATGAGACAGGGTGACAACACAAGAACACAACTGGGAGACAAAAGGACAAAGCATTGTCACCTTATAAAAGAAAGCGCCTAAAGAAGGACCTTCCATAGCAGGACCATCAAGGTGCTGAAACGGCCACTTTTAGTCTCCATTAGAAGCCCACATGACAGAGTTCCTGTCCCCTCCATGGACACAGGTGTATACAATCAAGCCCCTAGGCATACAGACTGCTTCTACAAACATTGGTGAAAGAATGGGTCGCTCTCAGGAGCTCAGTGACTCCAAGCGTGGTCCCGTGATAGGTGGTCACCTGTGCAATAAGTCCATCCGTGACATTTCCTGGCTACTAAATATTCCACGCTCAACTGTTAGTGGGATTATAACAAAGTGGAAGTAACTGGGAACAACAGCCACTCAGCCACCAAGTGGTAGGCCACGTCACATGACAGAGCGGGGTCAGCGCATGGTGAAGCGCACAGTGTGCAGAAGTCAACAACTGTCTGCAGAGTCAATAGCTAAAGACCTCCAAACTTGGTGTGGCCTTCAGATGAGCCCAACAACAGTGTGTAGAGAGCTTCATGGAATGGGTTTCCATGGCCGAGCAGCTGCATCCAAGCCTTACTTTACTAAGTGAAATGCAAAGCGTCGGATGCCGTGGTGTAAAGCACGCGGCCACTGGACTCTAGAGCAGAGGAGACGCGTTCTCTGGAGTGACCAATCACGCTTCTCTGTCTGGCAATCCGATAGACGTGTCTGGGTTTGGTGGTTGCCAGGAGAACGGTACTTGCCTGACTGCATTGTGCCAAGTGTAAAGTTTGGTGGAGGAGGGATTATGGTGTGGGGCTGCTTTTCAGGGGTTTGGCTTGGCCCCCTAGTTCCAGGGAAGGGAATTATTAAGGCATCAGCATACCAAAACATATTGGACAATTTCATGCTCCCAGCTTTGTGGGAACAGTTTGGGGATGGCCTCTACAAAATAGAACAGAAAACAATAGAATAAAAAAAGAATAGAAAATAAAATATAATAAGAATAGAATAAAACAGAAAATAAAATACATAATAGAATAGAAAAGAAATTCAAGGAATATAATAGAAAAGAATAGAATAAAATAGAACATAATAGAATGAAACAGAAAAGAATATAAAATAAAGGAAGATAAAAGAATAAAATAAAATAAAATAGAACAGAAAACAATAGAATAGACTAAAACAGAATAGAAGAGACAAAATAGGAGGCGAACAGAATAGAATAAAAAAGAATAGAAGAAACAAAGGAGGCAAACAGAATAGAATAAAGCAGAAAAGAGTAAATTAGAATAAAATAAAACAGAAAATAAAATAATAGAATGGACTAGAATAGAAAAAAATAGACTACATTAGAATAGAATGAAACAGAAGCGAATAGAAAAGAATAGAATAGAAAAGAAAAAAAAAGGCAGAAAACAGAATAGAATAAAGCAGAAAAGAGTAAAATAGAATAAAATAAAACAGAAAATAAAAGAATAGACTAGAATAGAAAATAATAGACTACATTAGAATAGAATAAAACAGAACGGAATGGAAAAAAATCGAAAAGAAAAAGAAAATAGAGGAGGCAAACAGAATAGAATAAAGCAGAAAAGAGTAAAACAGAATAACATAAAACATAAAATAAAAGAATAGAATAGACTAGAACAGAAAATAATAAACTACATTAGAATATAATAAAACAGAAGGGAATTGAAAAAACTAGAATAGAAAAGTAAATAGAGGAGGCAAACAGAATAGAATAAAGCAGAAAAGAGTAAAATAGAATAAAAAAACCCTGAAAAATAAAAGAATAGAATAGACTAGAATAGTAAATAAACTACATTAGAATAGAATAAAACAGAACAGAATGGAAAAGAAAATATAGGAAGCTAACAGAATAAAGCAGAAAAGAGTAAAATAGAATAAAACAGAAAATAAAATAATAGAATAGACTAGAACAGAAAATAATAAACTACATTAGAATAATAATAAAACAGAAGGGAATGGAAAAAACTAGAATAGAAAATAAAATAGAGGGAGGCAAACAGAATAGAATAAAGCAGAAAGGAGTAAAATAGAATAACATAAAACAGAAAATAAAATAAAAGAATAGAAAAGACTAGAACAGAAAATAATAAACTACATTAGAATAGAATAAAACAGAACAGAATGGAAAAGAACAGAATAGAAAAGAAAATAGAGGACGCAAACAGAATAGAATAAAGCAGAAAAGAGTAAAATAGAATAACATAAAACATAAAATAAAAGAATAGAATAGAAAAAAATAAACATTGGAATAGAATAAAACTGAAGGGAATGGAAAAAACTAGAAAAGAAAATAGAGGCCGCAAACAGAATAGAATAAAGCAGAAAAGAGTGAAATAAAATAAAAAAAAAACAGAAAATAAAATAAAAGGATAGAATAGACTAGAATAGAAAATAAACTACATTAGAATATAATAAAACAGAACAGAATGGAAAAGAACAGAATAGAAAAGAAAATAAAGGAAGCAAACAGAATAGAATAAAGTAGAAAAGAGTAAAAATAGAATAACATAAAACAGAAAATAAAATAAAATAATAGAATAGACTAGAATAAAAAATAAACTACATTAGAATAGAATAAAACAGAACAGAAGAGAAAAGAAAAGAAAATAAAGGAAGCGAACAGAATAGAATAAAGCAGAAAAGAGTAGACAACTATAGAATAGAATAAAACAGAAAAGAATAGAAAATAAAGGATTATAAAATAATAGAATAAAACAGAATAGAAAATAAAAGAATAAAACAGAGTAGAATAGAAAGGAACAGAATAGAAAAAATAGAATAGTATAGAATATAACGAATATAGCCATCTTCCGAAATTCAGATGTCAAATTTGAACATCACGAATATATGAAACAAATCCGAATATACGAAACGAATTCAGAAAACAAATCATTCTAACATAATGAATACGACAAAGCTAAACGATTAACTTGAAGAACAAATCCGAAAGGAAACAAATGTTTCCATTTTGTCCATCTCTAGTCCTCCGGTTCTCCTGGTTCCTCTGTAAGCCATGGGCCACCACGGGGCCACCATAGGGAGAATACGGATGAAGAAAGACCAGGCCATCTCAGCTAATCCGGATTAACCCGGATGTGCCTAAAGTGTTTGCCAAACCCAAACGTTAGTCTTTGTTTTAGGTAGGCGTGGCTTAAACCCCCCACCCGATCAGGTTCATTTTTTGCTGTCTATGTCCTCATGGATAGACTTCCCTCCATCTCCTGGCCTACAGCTGCAACCAGAAACGAGAAATCTCTTCGAAGCGAAGGGCGTTCCCATTTCAGAGAACTGTCATAGGAAGAAGTGCCCCCATTGGATGAGATTCCTATTCTCTTGCTCTAGTGACAACGCAGAACTTACGGCCTTCCCCTCGTTTTCTGTCTCGGTGACAATGGACACCCAAACAACCAGAAAGGCAAATCTCACACTCCTCCTCCATCAGGGTTTAAGGATTTTGATTGGGCTTAAATCGAGAAGATACCGAATAGACCCGCGCTGTGATTTACTGACTGGAAAGTTTCAGGAGGACAGGTCACACCAGAGTTACTGAAAGCTTTCTTTGCTCAATGGACTGAAGACAAAGAAGTCATCCGGGTCTAAAATTTTGTTGGCCGGCTATGTACCATTATGGAAATGTCCCTTCACTTTCGGTCCAAGAGACACAAGAAGAAGTTAAAAGGAACCTCTCAAAGCGAGGGGACTTCCCTTCTCCCTCTTAGCTGTCTACGAAATGGATTTCTCCATTGGAAGGTTTCCCCTCAATCTCGGTTGAGTTCATAACCAATCTTTATCGTTTGTTTATGTACGAGGTTTTCCCTCACCTCTAGTTTTGGTGAAAACTCTAAAATGTTGGGATTTCCCACATTTTCTCTTTGAGAACGGTCACAAGGACAAACAGAGCGTGGGAGAACCTCCTCAACGGGGACACAAGGGTTTTTGGTCATTTTACCCCGCTTTTTGGGGAGCTATCCAGCTACGAAACATTTGTAGGGAAAACATTTCTCTGCCTTTCACATGCACACCTGACCAACCATAACCATTGTTGGCCAAACGTATGTGGAACCCCCTTCCCATCTGTTATTTTCAGTGAAGGGTACCGTGAACACATACATGTAGATAGATATTTTAGACAATTGTATGTAACAGCTTGATGAGGGCCCTTTTCTGTTCCAGCTTGACTGTGCCCCTGTGCAAAGCCAACTCCATAAAGAGTTTGATGTGGAGAAACTGAAGTGGCCTTCACAGAGCCCTGATCTCAACACTACTGAACACATTTGGCATGAACTGGAGCTCCAATTGTGGAGTGCCAATTCATCCCAGGTCTTCTGATCCAACATCAGTAGATGAACTCTACTGAACACCTCTTCAATGAACAGGAATGACCATTGTGAGCAAGGTCTTCGCACCCAACACCTCTAACATCAGGCCATCTCATTAATGGCCATGGTTTTGAAACTGGAAGCCCGACAAGCTCATATAGGTGTGATGGTTGGTCACTTGCAAATTTTTGGACAAATACTGAGTAGGGTACTACACTCTACTTCGAAAACCCTTGGCAACATAAGCTGACCACAGAAAGACTTTATTATAATTTACTAATCTCTATCGGCTCTTATCTTTTTGTCTTTCAAGCTGGTCACTCAGAGAGGCCACCTGATGTTCTCTGTACCATCCAACTAATTTGCGTAAGGCACAAATAAGCTGATCCACACATATGTGGAACCCGCATCAAATTGTGTTTCCTGTATTTCCAGTTAATTGTACCGTTGATACTACACCATACAAAGTCTTTTTACACAACTGTACATTTCCAACTTTGTGGTAACAGCTTGATGAACAACCTTTTCAGTTCCAGCTTGACTGTGCCTTTGTGCAAGGCCAGCTTCATACAGAGTTTATGAGTTTCAAATGGCTTTCACCGAGTCCTAACCTCAACCCTACTGAACACCTTTGGGATGAAATGGAATGCCAATGCTGAGCCAGGTCTTCTCATTCCACATCAGTACCTGACTTCTAAAAGCGTTTGATGAGTTTGGTGTGGAGGAACTCGAGTGGCCTTCACAAAGCCCTGACCTCAACCCTACTTAACACGTTTGCAATTATTCAGAATGCCAATTGTGAGCCAGGTCTTCTCATCCAACATCTCTATCAGCCAAGTCATTAATGGCCATGGTTTTGCAACTTGAAATCCAACAAGCTAATATAGGTTTGATGGTCGGCTTTTGGGCAAATATTGAGCAGGGTGCTTAACTGCACTTCGGAAAAATCCTTGGCAACATAAGCTATCCAAAGAAAGACTTTGTTAAAAATTACTAATATGTATCTGTTCTTACCCTAAGTTTTTCAAACCGGTCACTCAAAGGAGGCCACCTGATGTTCTCTGTGCCTACCAACTAATTTGCGCAAGGCACAAATAATCTGATCATCCACACGTATGTGGAACCCTCTTCAGATTGTGTTTCTGGTATTTTCAGTGAAGGGTACTATTAATACTACACCATACAAAGACATTTTAGACAATTGATCGTTTTCAACTTTATGGTAACAGTTGGGTGAAGACCCTTTTCTGCTCCAGCATGATTGTTCCTCTGTGCGAAGCCAACTCCATAAAGAGTTTATGAATTTGGCGTGGAGGAATTTCAATAGCCTTCAAAGCATCGCGACCTCCACCCAACTGAACACCTTTGGGAGGAGTTAAGAGCTCTGCTGGTCTTCTCATCCAACATCAATATCTGATCTCAAACCTACTGAACACCTTTGGGATGAGTTAGAGCTCTGGTGGTCTTCTCATCCAACATCAATATCTGATTTCAACCCTACTGCACACCTTTGGGATGAGTTTGAGCTCTGGTGGTCTTCTCATCCAACATCAATATCTGATCTCAACCCTACTGAACACCTTTTGGAGGAGTTAGAGCTCTGGTGGTCTTCTCATCCAACATCAATATCTGATCTCAACCCTACTGCACACCTTTGGGATGAGTTACAGCTCTGGTGGTCTTCTCATCCAACATCAATATCTGATCTCAACCCTACTGAACACCTTTGGGAGGAGTTAGAGCTCTGGTGGTCTTCTCATCCAACATCAATATCTGATCTCAACCCTACTGAACACCTTTGGGATGAGTTAGAGCTCTGGTGGTCTTCTCATCCAACATCAATATCTGATTTCAACCCTACTGAACATCTTTGGGATGAGTTAGAGCTCTGGGGGTCTTCTCATCCAACATCAATATCGGATCTCAACCCTACTGAACACCTTTGGGAGGAGTTAGAGCTCTGGTGGTCTTCTCATCCAACATCAATATCTGATCTCAACCCTACTGAACACCTTTGGGATGAGTTAGAGCTCTGGTGGTCTTCTCATCCAACATCAATATCTGATCTCAACCCTACTGAACACCTTTGGGATGAGTTAGAGCTCTGGTGGTCTTCTCATCCAACATCAATATCTGATCTCAACCCTACTGAACACCTTTGGGAGGAGTTAGAGCTCTGGTGGTCTTCTCATCCAACATCAATATCTGATCTCAACCCTACTGAACACCTTTGGGATGAGTTAGAGCTCTGGTGGTCTTCTCATCCAACATCAATATCTGATTTCAACCCTACTGCACACCTTTGGGATGAGTTTGAGCTCTGGTGGTCTTCTCATCCAACATCAATATCGGATCTCAACCCTACTGAACACCTTTGGGATGAGTTAGAGCTCTGGTGGTCTTCTCATCCAACATCAATATCTGATCTCAACCCTACTGAACACCTTTGGGATGAGTTAGAGCTCTGGTGGTCTTCTCATCCAACATCAATATCTGATCTCAACCCTACTGAACACCTTTGGGATGAGTTAGAGCTCTGGTGGTCTTCTCATCCAACATCAATATCTGACCTCAACCCTACTGAACACCTTTGGGATGACCTGTAATACCAATCGTGAACCAGATCTTCTCATCCAACATCTCTAACATCAGGTCATCTCATTACTGGCCATGGTTTTGCAACAGGAACTCCAATAAGTTCATACAGGTGTGATGGTTGGTCATCAATGTTTGGACAAATATTGAGCAGGGTGCTACATTGTACATTTGAAACCCTTGGCAAGACAAGCTTAATAAAGAAAGACTGTTATAATTGCGAATATGCATCAGCTCTTACCTTTAGTTTTTCAAACCGGTCACTCAGAGAGGCCACCTGATGTTCTCTGTGCCTGCCAACCAATTTGCATAAGGCACAAATAAGCTGATCATCCACCGCACAGTACATGTTAACCTTCTCGTTTTCATGTTCCAAACAAACAAGTCCTCGGAAATGAGCATCCGGTACGGGTTCCACCAGACGGTGACTTGTAAAAGGTTTCTTGTTAGGGTGGGTTGCACGTAGGCAACGGTCACAGTAAGACACCTCGCAAGTTATACACGTCTTCACGGCGTCTCTCGGTGGTTCCACCTCACAGAACTGGCATGGAATCCTTTCAGCAGCCATGATGGGCACACTTTTGTAGATCTTGTCTCTGTGGTCTTCACTGGGAGAATTTGGTACACTTAGAGATGCCTTCTGAAAACGGTCGATGATGTTCTGTAGGGTGACGTTACGTTTCAACCCTTCCAAGCCACGGTGGTTGAGTGATATGACATATCTGCAAGTCGGACACTGGAAGGCTGTGACGGGTTCTACCAAGTCACTCGAAGAATTTCCAGAAACCAGGATGCGATGGGCACAGCCGAAGCACAAGCTATGGGCACAGGGAAGTAGAAGGGGGTCCTCAAATAACTCCAGGCAAATTGGACAGGTTAATTCTGACTCCAATGTTTCCATGTTTAGCTAAACCATTCAGATTTAGGAGAGCTTGGTTTCTTCTGTTCACCTAGAACAAACACATACGTGTTAGACACAATCGGCTCCATTCACACTGGCATGAGGAACATTATTTTCAAAAAACTAAAGTTGTACTCAAGCCTTCCCTTTAGCTTTGCAAGCTTGTACCGGCTCCTCTCCTAGAACTGCACACTGTGAGCTTCTAACAATGTGCATTAGAACCTGCAGAAAGTCAGGTAGATCCCACCTCATTTCCTGGCTGGAGGACATCCAGTGCTCCCCTCTCCCAGGCTGACTGTCCCTGGCCCACCCCTTTCCTTCATTGGATTTCAGTTAGTTCAATCATAGAGGTTCAGCGTCACATGTGGGCGTTACCTAGATGGATGCATAGGTAGCCTGTCTAGGAACATGACTCTTGCAGACTGACATCTGTCTATCAAGCCTTTCTGAGATCTGCATAACTCCACCCAAGAGCCAGCCCACTGCTTGCATCAGGACCAGGGGCGGACTGACCATTCGAGCACTAGGGCACTGCCCGAGGGCCCGGATTCAGTAGGGGGCCCCATGAAATGCCCCTGGTACCTTTCATTGGCTTTTATGGGTATGGGCAAGGACACAGGGGCCCCTTGATCCCCTTTTGCCCGGGGGCCCCATGAGTTGTCAGTCCGCCCCTGATCAGAGGAGTACTGAGGCAGGGTTTTGATGCTTTCAGGAAGCTAGGTAAAGCCCCTCCCACCAACCACAATCTGCTCGCATTGCATAGAGAATCACATGGACTTAAAAAAAAAAAAAATTCCAAAAGTGTGTAGAAACCTAAATACATAAATAATTTTGCTAACCGTGATACTGGTGAACAGACACGATTTCAGGGCAAACATTACATATTCTAATCAAAGGGTATGTCCACTAAGAATGTATATTATTTATTCCTTTCTAATCTGCACCCCAAACAGAAAACGTTTTCTCGCATGTAACACGTGTGGTTAAGAAACACGCAAAACGTGAAGCTCAAAAAGGTGCATGAGCTACTCTGCTGCGCTTAAAAATTTGTTTTTTTTTTTGGGGGGGGGTTTGTTTTGTTGTTTTTTTTTTTTCCCTGGGGAGAGGTTAAGCCCATAGATTTAGGATGGGGGGCTACCATGGAGGTCTTTGGGGACATCCCAATCCTGGTAGCCGACACGGCACTGTACAATGTAAATATGTATCATATATTATTCGGAGGAATGACTGTATATTTTAAACCGGTATACGGCGTGTATATAAATATTTTAAAAAATGGAATTTAAAAAAAAAAATGTTTTATATAATTTTTTTTTTTTTTTGGGGGGGGGGGGGGTTAACAGACCCTATGTGAGGTCTGTGGTGGTTGTGTGTTGGAGGGTTGTGTGTGGTTTTTTTTTTTGGGGGGGGGGGGGATTGTTTTGTTGTTGTTTTTTTTTTCCCTTGGGAGAGGTTAAGCCCATAGATTTAGGTTTCTTTTTTGGGGGGGGTTCATTTTGTTTTGTTTTTTCCATGGGGAGAGGTTAGGCCCATAGATTTAGGATGGGGGCACTCCATGGAGGTCTTTGGGGACATCCCAATCCTGGTAGCCGACACGGCACTGTACAATTTAAATATGTATCATAGATTTTTCGGAGGAATGACTGTATATTTTAAACCGGTATACGGCGTGTACATAAATATTTTAATCTTTGAAGAGTGGAGCGGCTTGTTTTCTGGGGGGGGGGGGGGGGGTGGTAAATGATGAGATTAATGCATGCGTCCATCCTTTCACGGCTTCCATCCTGCACCAGTGGTCATTGAAATGAAGCGGCTGCCTAATGCGTGTGGCACAACAATACGTAAAGCCACACATCAGCGCAGTGCGACTTTACACGCGTTTGTGAAACGCAATATAGTGAATGCAGCCTGAAAAAATATTATTAGCCCTGCCCAGTTCTCTGTGTGGACTACACAACGTCTCCTCCTATGTCATGGAGAGGAGGAATGGGGGAGGCACTCTGTAGTCCTAACAAACTTCCTGTGCTAGGGTGACAACACCGCTCCTCTAGACATACAGTACAGTGTGTGTTGCCACCCTGGGACAGGAAGTCTGTCAATAGCAGGATCGCCCAATGAAAGTCAGAGGTAACACTAAAAAAAAAGAAAAAAAAAAAAAGAAAAAAGAAAAAAAAAGCAGCCACCACATTTAATGGGTAATTCCACTTTCGCGGGGAAAAAAAAAATAGCAAAAAAAAAAGATAACATAGCATGCATCTACAAGTGTGACACAATTTTGTGTAAAATGCAACAGGGCAACCTGGAGGCGTTCTGTACACGGAACGCTCCCCAGAAATGTCATTTCCTGTTTGTGTGATTGGCTGACTCATTTTCCCAGAAGTCTGCACTAAGATACAAGTCAGATGCTGGGCATCCCCTGCAGCAAAAATTTCATTTTTGCTGAAATACTCCCAAAAGGAAATCGCGTCTTTAAGGGATGCAGACCCTGACACTTTCCTCATTAGAACCCTGCAGGTGCAGCAGATGATTGATAATTATAAAGTCGCTCCCATTCACATTCACTCAGAACATCGACACAAAGAAATAAACTGCTATTTCTTCAGAATAATAAAAGGTAGGAATCTGCTGCAAAGTTTGTTAAAAACAAAAAACCCTGCGATGTACAAAACAAAAAATGGAAGTGGGTCTGAGTACTTTATGTGTATATATATATATATATATATATACGTACTCGGCCTGTCTTTCCACAGAGCACATGACCTTTAATGGCCTTCCAGTCTTAGTCCGTAGGGTTCAATATTGAGTTGGCCCCGCCCTTTCCACACACATGACCTTTAATGGCCTCCCAGTCTTAGTCCGTAGGGTTCAATATTGAGTTGGCCCCGCCCTTTCCACACACATGACCTTTAATGGCCCCCCAGTCTTAGTCCATAGGGTTCAATATTGAGTTGGCCCCGCCCTTTCCACACACACGACCTTTAATGGCCCCCCAGTCTTAGTCCGTAGGGTTCAATATTGAGTTGGCCCCGCCCTTTGCAGCTATAACAGCTTCAACTCTTCTGGGCAGGCCGTCCACAAGGTTTAGGAGGGTGTCTATGGGAAGGTTGGACCATTCTTCCAGAAGCACATTTGTCAGGTCAGGCACTGATGTCGGGGGAGGAGACCTGGCTCGCAGTCTCCGCTCTAATTCATCCCAAAGGTGTTCTATGGGGTTGAGGTCAGGACTCTGTGCAGGCCAGTCAAGTTCCTCCACCCCAAACTGGCTCCTCCATGTCTTTATGGACCTTGCTTTGTGCACTGGTGCGTAGTCATGTTGGAACAGGAAGGGGCCATCCCCAAACTCTTCCCACAAAGTTGGGAGCATGAAATTGTCCAAAATGTCGCCTTAAGAGTTCCCTTCACTGAAACTAGGGGGCCAAGCCCAACCCCTGAAAAACAACCCCACACTATAATCCCCCCTTCACCAACCTTTACACTTGGCACAATGCAGTCAGGCAAGTAACGTTTTCCTGGCAACCGCCAACCCAGACACATCCATTGGATTGCCAGACAGAGATGTGTGATTGGTCACTCCAGAGAACACGTCTCCACTGCTCTAGAATCCAGTGGCAGCGTGCTTTACACCCCTGCATCCGATGCTTTGCATTGCACTTGGTGATGTAAGGCTTGGATGCAGCTGCTCGGCCATGGAAACCCATTCCATGAAGCTCTCTACACACTGTTGTTGGGCTCATCTGAAGGCCACACCAAGTTTGGAGGTCTTTAGCTATTGACTCTGCAGACAGTTGGCGACTTCTGCGCACTGTGCGCTTCAGCATGCGCTGACCCCGCCCTGTCATGTGACGTGGCCTACCACTTGGTGGCTGAGTTGCTGTTGTTCCCAGTTGCTTCCACTTTGTTATAATCCCACTAACAGTTGATCGTGGAATATTTAGTAGCCAGGAAATGTCACGGATGGACTTATTGCACAGATGGCCACCTATCATGGGACCACGCTTGGAGTCACTGAGCTACTGAGAGCGACCCATTCTTTCACCAATGTTTGTAGAAGCCGTCTGCATGCCTAGGGGCTTGATTGTATACACCTGTGTCCATTGAGGGGATTGGACCACCTGAATCACATGATTGGGTGGGCGGGGCCAATACTTTTGGCAATATCAGGTAGATCACCCGGAGGGGAATGTATTTTTCTCAACAAAAGCGGAGTTACTCTTTAAGGACTGATAAGCTCCAATATTTGACATTTTTGCTTTTAGGTTTAGAAACGCTTTACACCTTTATACATTCGGCGGTTAAATGTTTTTTACTACATTTCCGTGTGGTATACAAAGCCACAATTTAACAAAAAAACAAAAACAGAAGTCTAAATGTCCTATTAAATAAGATGTAAGCCACTCAGGGGTCCAGGAGCTTCCATGAAAAATGGATCAGATGTAAGCGCATTTCCTTTTCTTTCCTCTTTTCCATCCCTAAATATTGATGTATATTGTGTTCTGCTCTGACACCGCCTGTTGAAATTCCAGAAAGGTTTCCAGCAAAGTGCATATAAAACGTATCAAAATAAATCAAAAATGTACCGACACGGCCATGCCTGGAAAATTGCAGCTCTGTGAATGTAGCAGAAGTCCGACCTCAACTGCTTCTGGGTAAGATTATACAGAAAGAACGATTTTCTGAGCGTTTAAACAGTAACTCCACTATTGTTGAGGTAAAAAAAAAAAAAACAACCTTCTGTGGGTGATCTACAGCGCTATGAAAAACTATTTACCCCCTTACTGTTTCTGTATTTTTTTTTTTGCCATATTTGTCACACTTAACCACTTCCGATCCGGACGCTTTCACCCCCCTTCCAGTCCGGACGCTTTCACCCCCCTTCCAGTCCAGACGCTTTCACCCCCCTTCCAGTCCAGACGCTTTCACCCCCCTTCCAGTCCAGACGCTTTCACCCCCCTTCCAGTCCAGACGCTTTCACCCCCCTTCCAGTCCAGACGCTTTCACCCCCCTTCCAGTCCAGACGCTTTCACCCCCCTTCCAGTCCAGACGCTTTCACCCCCCTTCCAGTCCAGACGCTTTCAACCCCCTTCCAGTCCAGACGCTTTCAACCCCCTTCGAGTCCAGACGCTTTCAACCCCCTTCGAGTCCAGACGCTTTCAACCCCCTTCGAGTCCGGACGCTTTCACCCCCCTTCCAGTCCGGACGCTTTAACCCCCCCCCTTTCCAGTCTGGACGCTTTAACCCCCCTTCCAGTCCGGACGCTCTCACCCCCTTCCAGTCCAGACGCTTTCAACCCCCTTCCAGTCCAGACGCTTTCAACCCCCTTCCAGTCCAGACGCTTTCAACCCCCTTCGAGTCCAGACGCTTTCAACCCCCTTCGAGTCCAGACGCTTTCACCCCCCTTCCAGTCCGGACGCTTTAACCCCCCCCCCTTTCCAGTCTGGACGCTTTAACCCCCCTTCCAGTCCGGACGCTCTCACCCCCTTCCAGTCCGGACGCTTTCAACCCCCTTCCAGTCCGGACGCTTTCACCCCCTTCCAGTCCGGACGCTTTCACCCCCTTCCAGTCCGGACGCTTTCACCCCCTTCCAGTCCGGACGCTTTCACCCTCTTCCAGTCCGGACGCTTTCACCCCCTTCCAGTCAGGACGCTTTCACCCCTTTCCAGTCCGGACGCTTTCACCCCCTTCCAGTCCGGACGCTTTCCCCCCCTTCCAGTCCGGACGCTTTCACCCCCTTCCAGTCCGGACGCTTTCACCCCCTTCCAGTCCGGACGCTTTCACCCCCCTTCCAGTCCAGACGCTTTCACCCCCCTTCCAGTCCAGACGCTTTCACCCCCCTTCCAGTCCAGACGCTTTCACCCCCCTTCCAGTCCAGACGCTTTCAACCCCCTTCCAGTCCAGACGCTTTCAACCCCCTTCGAGTCCAGACGCTTTCAACCCCCTTCGAGTCCAGACGCTTTCACCCCCCTTCCAGTCCGGACGCTTTAACCCCCCTTCCAGTCCGGACGCTCTCACCCCCTTCCAGTCCGGACGCTTTAACCCCCCTTCCAGTCCGGACGCTCTAACCCCCTTTCCAGTCCGGACGCTCTCACCCCCATCCAGTCCGGACGCTCTCACCCCCATCCAGTCCGGACGCTCTCACCCCCATCCAGTCCGGACGCTCTCACCCCCATCCAGTCCGGACGCTCTCACCCCCTTCCAGTCCGGACGCTTTCAACCCCCTTCCAGTCCGGACGCTTTCACCCCCTTCCAGTCCGGACGCTTTCACCCCCCTTCCAGTCCGGACGCTTTCACCCCCCTTCCAGTCCGGACGCTTTCACCCCCCTTCCAGTCCGGACGCTTTCACCCCCCTTCCAGTCCGGACGCTCTCACCCCCCTTCCAGTCCGGACGCACTCACCCCCTTCCAGTCCGGACGCTTTCACCCCCCTTCCAGTCCGGACGCTTTCACCCCCCTTCCAGTCCGGACGCTTTCACCCCCTTCCAGTCCGGACGCTTTCACCCCCTTCCAGTCCGGACGCTCTCACCCCCTTCCAGTCCGGACGCTCTCACCCCCTTCCAGTCCGGACGCTTTCACCCCCTTCCAGTCCGGACGCTTTCACCCCCTTCCAGTCCGGACGCTTTCACCCCCCTTCCAGTCCGGACGCTTTCACCCCCTTCCAGTCCGGACGCTTTCACCCCCTTCCAGTCCGGACGCTTTCACCCCCCTTCCAGTCCGGACGCTTTCACCCCCCTTCCATTCCGGACGCTTTCACCCCCCCTTCCAGTCTGGACGCTTTCAACCCCCTTCCAGTCCGGACGCTTTCACCCCCCTTCTAGTCCGGACGCTTTCACTCCCTTCCAGTCCGGACGCTTTCACCCCCCTTCCAGTCCGGGCGCTTTCACCCCCATTCCAGTCCGGACGCTTTCACCCCCCTTCCAGTCCGGACGCTTTCACCCCCCTTCCAGTCCGGGCGCTTTCACCCCCATTCCAGTCCAGGCCACTTTTCAGCTTTTTAGCGCTATCACACTTTGAATGACAATTGCGCGGTCATGCAACACTGGACCCATATGAATTTTTTTAGCATTTTTTAGAGACAGATAAAACTTTATTTTGGTGGTATTTATTCACCACTGGGATTTTTATTTTTTTTGCTATATAAATGAAAAAGTCCAAAAATTTTGAAAAAAAGTGTTTTTCTTATAAAATTTAGCAAATCTTTTATTGGCCAAAATTTATTCAGTTATCTTTTTAGTAAAAAAAATAACCCAAATTAGTTTATAACCAAAAATTATAATTTTCAAAAAAATTTTTTACATTGTTATTTTATTTTTTTATATTATTATTTATGGTTTTGTTTTTTTCTTTTACATACTGTCACCCTAGCAGTACATCGTCACCATGGTGACACTGTACTACTTGTGGGGGGTTATGAAGATTTTTTTTTTTTCTTTTTTACACTAATTGCTTTTTCACCTATAAAGGCTGTAAAAGCAATCATTTCTCCTTCTCTCTGGCTGCATTCTTGCAGCCATTGAGAAATACTGTGTGAGCTGTGATTGGTCACAGCTTGTCACATGGTACAAGGCTGTTGTGAATAGCCCTGTACCCCTTGACCTCTGTGATCTGACACCATTGCTTACTACTAGTGAGATCTGTGAATGAAGTGACATCTTGCTTACTACTCTTCATGTGATCACTGATTGGCCAATCAGTGATCACATGATCGAGACCTCACACAGAGGTCCCGTACAATGATCATTGTTCCACTGTGTCTGGAGGTGGTTAAATGATTCAGATCAAACAAATTTTAATATTACACAAAGAAAACCTGAGTAAATACAAAATGCAGTTTTTAAATGATGATTCCATATATAAAGGGAAAAAAAAGCTGTCTGTGAAAAAGTAATTGCCCCCTAAACCTAATAACTGGTTGTGCCACCCTTTGGCGGCAATCAAGCATTTGTGATAACTGCCAACGAGTCTTTCACATCGCTGCGGAGGAATTTCGGCCCACTCTTCTTTGCCACTTTGGAGGGTTTCCCAGCATGGGCGGCCTGTTCACGACATCTCAATTGGATTTAAGTCCGGACTTCCACTAGGTCACTCCAAAACCTTCATTTCGTTTTTTTTGGAGCCATTCAGAGGTGGACCTGCTGGTGCGTTTGTGATCATTGTCCTGTTGTAACCCAAGTGCGCTTGAGCTTGAGGTCAGGAACTGATGTCCGGACGTTCTCCTTCAGGATTTTCTGGTAGAGTGCAGAATTCATGGTTCCACCAATGATGGCAAATCGTCCAGGTCCTGACCATCCAGACCATCACACTACCACCACCATGTTTGATTGTTGGCGTGATGTTCTTTTTGTGAAATGCTGTGTTCGTTTTAGGCCAGACATAACGGGATGCACACCTTCCAAAAAGTTCAACTTTTGTCTCATCAGTCCACAGAATATTTGCCCGAAAGTCTTGGAGGTAATCAAGATGTTTTTTGGCAAATTTGAGAGGAGCCTTTGTGTTCTTTTTTGGTCAGCAGTGGCTTTCACCTTGGAACTCTCCCATGAAGGCCATTGTTGCCTAGTCTCTTTCCTATTGTAGAGCAACCTTAACTGAGGCAAGTGAGGCCTTCGGTTCTTTATTCTGGGATCTTTTATGACCTCCTGGATGAGTGGTCGTTGTGTTCTTGGAGTAGTTTTGGTAGGTCCCCACTCCTGGGAAGGTTCACCACCATTCCAAGTTTTCTCCATTAGTGGATAATGGCTCTCACCGTGGTTCCTTAGAGTCCCAAACCCTTAGAAATAGCTTTGTAACCCTTTCCAGACTGATACGTACCAGTTACTTTGTTTCTCATCTGTTCTTGAATTTCTTTAGATCGTGGCATGATGGTGTTGCTTTTCGAGATCTTTTAGCGTGCCTCACTTTGTCAGGTAGCTTCTATTTATGTGATTTCTTGATTCAACAGGTCTGGCAGTAATCAGACCTGGGTGCACCAAGTGAAATTTAACTCAGCTTTCCAAAAAAATGTGGTTAATCACAGTTCAGGTATGATTTTGGAAGGGGGCAACTACTTTTACACACAGGGTCAGGCAGGTTTGGACCCTTAAAAAAAATTAAATCTGCATTTAAAAACTACATTTTGTATTTACTCGGGTTATCTTTGTGTAATATTAAAATTTGTATGATGATCTGAATCATTTAAGTGTGACAAATATGCAAAAAAAAAAAAATAGGAAGGGGGCAAGTACTTTTTCACAGAACTGTGTACATTGCAGGGATTTTAACAAACTTTGCTGCAGATTTTATAATCATCAATCAGCTGCTGTACCTGCAGTATTCTGAGGAAAGTGGCAGGGTCTGCATCCTTTTGGATGTGATTTTTCCCTTTGGGAGTATCTCACCAAAAATGAAATTTTTGTTTCAGGGGATGTCCAAAATCTGATTGTATTTTAGTGCAGATGTCTGGGGAAATCAGTGAGCCAATCACACAAGCAGGAGATGACATTTCTTGGGGGTTTCTCCAGGTTGCCATAGTGCATTTTACAGAAAACTATAGTGGTTGCAGATTGAAAAGGAAATCATTTTGAATCACATTCCATTACAAAATGACTTGTGGAGCAATTGTATACACTATATATATTTTTTTTAATTGCTGTTTTTTCCCCCACAAAAGTGGCGTCACCCTTTAAAGCTGCACTGTCCATCCAATCCTGAGGTCATCCCTCTGATAACCCTACCCTCTCCTCCTATCAACATGTTCCTTGTCAGGACTCCATTTGCATGCACCTCATTGGTCCTAAGGATGAGGTTCGCAGTGACATTAGGTTTGCTGCAAACTTTGGGTGTTTGCCAATATTACTTAAATATGAACTAATTAAAAGCTCTGATAGCGGAAACCCGTAATAAAGGCCACATCAGGAGTCTAGACCTGGGAACTCAGCATGGAGCTCTCACCTAAATTGTTCCTAAGAGGTATATTATGTGCCCTAAAGGTTTGTGGACACTTAACCATCACACCCACTACATGGCCAAAGTTATGTGGACATCCCTCCAAATGATTGAGTTTATGTACTTCCATTGAATGGTTCAATTAATTTTACAGAATACAAAAACGTTTAGACAACTGTGCTCTTCCAACCTTTGGTGCAGACCCTTTTCTGTTCCAGCATGACTGTGCAAAGAGAGCTCCAAAAAGACATGGTTTGACCAGTTTAGTGTGGAGGAACTTGAGTTGCCTTCACAGAACCCTGACCTCAAGCCTTCTCATCCAACAACAGTACCTGACCTCAACCCTACTGAACACCATTGGGATCAGCTCTTCTCGTTCAACATCAGTACCTGACCTCAACCCTACTGAACACCAATGGGATAAGGTCTTCTCATCCAACATAAGCACCTGACTTCAACCCTACTGAACACCTTTGGGATCAGGTCTTCTCATCCAACATCAGCACCTGACCTCAACCCCACTGAACATTTTTTGGATCAGGTCTTCTCGTTCAACTTCAGTACCTGACCTCAACCCTACTCAACACCAATGGGATAAGGTCTTCTCATCCAACATAAGCACCTGACTTCAACCCTACTGAACACCTTTGGGATCAGGTCTTCTCATCTAACAACAGTACCTGACCTCAACCCTACTGAACACCATTGGGATCAGCTCTTCTCGTTCAACATCAGTACCTGATCTCAACCCTACTGAACACCATTGGGATCAGCTCTTCTCATTCAACATCAGTATCTGAACTCAACCCTACTGAACACCAATAGGATAAGGTCTTCTCATCCAACATCAGCACCTGACCTCAACCCCACTGAACAATTCGGGATCAGGTCTTTTCATCCAACATCAGTACCTTGCCTCAACCCTCTAAGATGAACATGATTGATGATTTTGAGACAGGTCTTCTCAGCCAACACTGGTAACTGACCTCACAAATGAGCTCAGATTCCCACAGACACACTCCAAAATCCTTTGAAAAATCTTCCCAGAGCAGTGAAGGCTATTTTGACCATGTAGGGTGACAACCTTTATATATATATATATATATATATATATATATCCATATAGGTGAGGTTGAGTCAGGTGTCTACAAATGTTCCATCCTCTGTAGTGTCCTCAACAGGAATCCAAGTCAATAAATGAAGCACCTGAAATATGGCAAGAAGCAACTGAATGGCAGTAAGCAAAGCGTCAGAAAATACCATAACTTTCCTCCGGTGAAATGACAGCACACTGTAGCACCCTCGGACGTACAGCAAACCTCAGGAAAAACTGCAACATTGGTTAACACATGCAAGTCTAAGCTCCATCAGTGAAGGTCATTTTAGGATACATATGTTGTTTTGAAGCCTAGACAAGTTTGGCTCCCTGATCTGGACCTCCTGTATCTCACTCTGTTCCTTTGAAATCATGCTGAGGGACCAAAGCTTCTTTGATCTGATATCACTGCTTGTGTCATGCATCAGCAAGAAAGGAAGCACAGAACACCAGCATGAAGTATGAAAGACATGCTGACCATTTCTCACAAGGAAAGCAATCTTCTAATTACAGAAAATATCTAGTTCTCCTGAAAAGCAGACTATTTTATTTTTTTCAAAAGCAGTTGCTGAAGTCACTAAAAACAACACATTTCCCCACCCTATGGCACCATTCCAACTTTCTAGTAGAGACAAGCAAAATTTGGAGTTATTAATTCCCAAAATAAAAACATTTATTGAATTAACAATAAGGGGATTTTGGCAAAATTGGAGTCAATGAGAAGGACACAATTAACCCTCTATGACCACAATAGTCCTTTTTTCAGAAAAATAACCCCTTCCACAAGACCGTTGTTCTTTCAGCACTAGGAGTACGCATCTGTGTGTGTTCCTAGTTCTCAGGTCTGGTATTAAACTAAAAAAAATTGAATTGTTGTTAAGTTAACTGATGCACACTGGTCATCTAAACTTCAAAAACTTCTGGTCACAAGAGGGTTTCGGTAGGCTTTAAGGGTGTTGTGGGATTTAATGCAGAACTAAATGATGCAGTTGTTGGAGGTCATAACTTTCAAGTATGCCAAGTATACTGTTCCCTCCTTTTATGCCCCTGCTTCCACTTCATCTGGCACTGCCGCCATCTCCACCGTTGTGTCACACCACAACATGGGAGTCATGAGTAGCAAAACCAATCACCCCTTGAGGGATGCTCTGGTGAAAACCAAGTGGTTCCTTAGACCCTACACCTCCTCTTAGGGCTCTCAGCTTCACTAAATAAGTAGGCACACTGACTTCATTCCCTTCATTGCCATTGGGTATCCATTCTCTGCAGTGTCCTTTGCCTCTCTGTGTCTCCTCTGTGGCCTCCACCACCACCTAGACCCAGGTCTAGCTCCAGGTGCGTCTACCAGTCCACCCTTAGTAGGATCAGATTCCCCATCCTTGATATATCGCTTCTTCCAGGACCCCCAACACTCTTCTTTAGACATTAGACAGTCATATCTCTTCTGCCAAAAACTTAAAATCCTAGAGGTTTTTAATTGTGGAGTGTTAGTTCCATTTTAAAAAGCATTTGAGGAAAAGAAGCGCCTTTCACCTAGCCAGGACCTGTTCTTGCATTAAAAAACTACCCCTCATTAGCCACAATATTTTACATTTCTTTGTAGAATTAAAAAAAAGAAAATTGAAAAAAAGATTAAAAATATACAAAAATAAGAGGGAAAAACACAACAAAAGAATACTGAAAGAGAAACTAAACTACCTACAAATATACCCCAAAAATTACCCTCTAAATAAAGAAGAAACACATAGATTTTTGTGGCAAATTTCGCCCAAGCAGTTAATTTGAGAGTTTCCACTTTTGCAAAATTGTGCAAGGAAATGAATTTTTCCAACATCACTCAGCTCATTTATAGTCATTAGCCAAGTACCCTCAGATCTCAGTGACTGCCGACCAATATAGAGTAAAAGTACTAACTGCTTGTGTCTAGGGCAGCCTTTCTCAACCAGTGGTGGTGGAACCCTAGCATTCCTCTAGAGGAGGCTGTCTCAACCAGGGCTGGTGGAACCTAGCGTTCCTCCAGAGGAGGCTGTCTCAACCAGTCATGGAGGAAACCTAGCGTTCCTCCAGAGGAGGCTGTCTCAACCAGTCATGGAGGAACCCTAGCGTTCCTCCAGAGGAGGCTGTCTCAACCAGTCATGGAGGAACCCTAGCGTTCCTCCAGAGGGGGTTGTCTCAACCAGTCATGGAGGAAACCTAGCGTTCCTCCAGAGGAGGCTGTCTCAACCAGTCATGGAGGAAACCTAGCGTTCCTCCAGAGGGGGCTGTCTCAACCAGTCATGGAGGAAACCTAGCGTTCCTCCAGAGGAGGCTGTCTCAACCAGTCATGGAGGAAACCTAGCGTTCCTCCAGAGGAGGCTGTCTCAACCAGTCATGGAGGAAACCTAGCGTTCCTCCAGAGGAGGCTGTCTCAACCAGTCATGGAGGAAACCTAGCGTTCCTCCAGAAGAGGCTGTCTCAACCAGTCATGGAGGAAACCTGGCGTTCCTCTAGAGGAGGCTGTCTCAACCAGGGATGGTGGAACTCTGGCTTTCCTCTAGAGGAGGCTGTCTCAACCAGGGATGGTGGAACCCTAGCGTTCCTCCAGAGGAGGTTGTCTCAACCAGTCATGGAGGAAACCTGGCGTTCCTACAGAGGAGGCTGTCTCAACCAGTCATGGAGGAAACCTAGCGTTCCTCCAGAGGAGACGGTTTCAACCAGTCATGGCAGAAACCTAGTGTTCTTCCAGAGGAGGCTGTCTCAACCAGGGATGGTGGAACCCTGGCTTTCCTCTAGAGGAGGGTGTCTCAACCAGGAATGATGGAAACCTGGTGTTCCTCTAGAGGAGACTGTCTCAACCAGGGATGGTGAAACCCTGGCATTCCTCCAGAGCAGGCTGTCTCAACCAGGGATGGTGGAACCCTGGCTTTCCTCTAGAGGAGGCTGTCACAACCAGTGATGGTAGAACCCCAGCGTTCCTCTAGAGGGGGATGTCTCAACCAGTGATGGAGGAACCCTAGCATTCCTCTAGAGGAGGCTGTCTCAACCAGTGATGGTGGAACCCTAGCATTCCTCTAGAGGAGGCTGTCTCAACTAGTGATGGTTGAACCCCAGCGTTCCTCTAGAGGAGGCTGTTTCAACCAGTGATGGTAGAACCCTAGCGTTCCTCTAGAGAAGGCTGCCTTAACCAGTGATGGTGGAACCCTAGATTTTCTCTAGAGAAGGCTGTCAACCAGTGATGGTGGAACCCTAGCATTCCTCTAGAGGAGGCTGTCTCAACCAGTGATGGTGGGACCCCAGTGTTCCTCTAGAACAGCCTTTCTCAAACAGGAATGGTAGAATCCTAGCATTCCTCTACAGCAGCTATACTCAACCAGGGTTCTATGAAACCCCAGGGTTCCTCCAGAAGTTGCGTGGGGTTCCTTGAGCAACTGGCAGTTTCTGCCTCTCAGATGAATACCCGCTATCATTAAGCAACTTTTTAGCTATCTGTAAGGGAGGATTCTTTCCAATGACCATAAATGTAAGGAGCATCCTTCCCAGTGACCATACCACTATCAATCCATGAGCTGTAAATAGAGTAATTGTTAGCAGGGGTTTCTTTGAGACCAGAAAGTTATTTTTAAGGGTTCCTCCATGTCAAAAAAAGGTTGAGAAAGACCGCTCTAGAGTTTGCTAGAGTTTCCATGAGCAGCGGTGCCTTGACTTCCAGCCTGGTGGTGCCTCCATAGTTTCAGGGCTGGACCAGAGCTGCTCCAACCAACCACCAGTGGAGACCTTTCACATTGAACATCAAAGTAAGGAGGCAGTTTTCTACTCGCCACTAATGTATGAGGGATTTCACCCCTCAAAGCCAATATAGGGGGGCCGTTAATGTTAGTCACACTACTACAATTTTCACTGTATTCATTATTTTGTGTTCTTTATTATTTTATGCTTCATTATAATTTGGCTATTAGTAAAAAATTGGGCTATTAGTACAAAAACAATTTTACCATATGGGGGGTGGTTAAGTGGGGTATCCTGGGAGTATGAGACCGCCAATGTCTCCCCTGCACTCCACTACAGCTAATCAAACATAGATTGTGCTTGATTAGCTGCATCATCAGCTGTGATAGCCGAGGAATGACAATTGGGTACCCAGAAGTGACGTAATGCATGATGCTTCTGGGTGCATTCGTTGCACGGAGTGGGATTGGGGAACAGATTCTCCCCATCATCGTCTACTCTCACTACAGGAGCTCTTTCCTGCGGTCCCAGGAATCCCGGAGGGACATGCAAGAGGCTCTGTGACGTTGATATGATTTTATACAAAGTAGTGAGAAGGCAAAAAAGTTGGCTCAGGTTAGGTTGCGTACAACACACAAGGCTATCCACCAATCAGTAACCAGCAGGTTACAAGGAAAAAAAAAAACATGCATAAAAAGAAGGAGCGCCATACCAAAAGAGAAAAAAAAGTCCAAAAACATACATAAAAAGGAAGGAGCGCCATACCAAAAGATAAAAAAGTCCAAATTAATTTATTAGAAGTGTGTAAAAAAAAGAAAAAAACAAACATACATAAAAGGAAGGAGCGCCATACCAAAATATGAAAATAGTCCAAATTTATTTATTGGAAGTGTGTAAAAAAACAAAAAAAAAAACAACAACAAAAAAAACATACAAAAAAGGAAGGAGCGCCATACCAAACGATAAAGTCCAAATTAATTTACTGGAAGTGTGTAAAAAAAACAAAAAAAAAAAACCAAACATACATAAAAGGAAGGAGCACCATACCAAAAGATAAAAAAAGTCCAAATTAATTTATTGGAAGTGTGTAAAAAAACAAAAAAAAAAAAATCACAATATAATATAAATATAAAATGTGACTGATACAATCATATTCTATGATGTTCTACTCATGATTTTATCAATCACATTTTATATTTATATTATATTGTGTTTTGTTGTAGCTCTGATGAAGGGGGAGTTTCTTTGACCCCCGAAACGCATGGCTTTTTTTTTTTTTTTTTTTTTTTTTTTTTTTTAAGCACAACATCAATAAATGAATTTGGACTCATATATTTGGTCTGGCGCCCTTTCTATGTATGCATGTTTGTTTTTTTCCAGGAACCAACAGGGTCACTGCTGGCAAGGGAGCACATCTTCAGATCCCCATAAAAGCGATTGGACGGCTTTAGAGCCAGCTGGATCACTTTTATCTGAAAGCCCTTTACACATCCTCTGTAACAGGAAATTTATCTTTTAGTGCTCCATAATACTAGCCCCTCTTCTTCTTCATACCATAGAGGGGTACTGTAGCCCACAAGGACAACTGAGAACATTTTAACTGATAACAGGCCAACAGCACAGCAGTTATCAGCTCTCAATATTTCTGGCAGGATCAACAGGTATTTTTGCAGTTATCAACCAAATATATGGTATTTTTAAGAGACCAAAAATGACCAAAGAGAAATGAATCATCATTTGCATGCGCTTTAACAAAGACCAGGCTCAGATTTTTTTTATAAGCAGACAAAAAAAAATTAAAAAACCAACAATCTTGCAACACACAGAAGAGAAGCCAACCACATCTATGTCTGTATAGAAACACACACAAGTAGACTTCAATGCGGTTATAAAAGTACATTTCTGCTTTCTCTTTCCTGTCTTTGCAGCTTTTCAACAAAATGGCACGAGTGTTATTTTTATGTCATTTTCGTCATTTTCCTGGTATGTGAGATAATGAATGTGCTATTATAGGTGTCCATACCGGCAAACAAATCCCATTTGTCAGGGGATGGGACATCGGGGGGGGGGGGGGGGGGGGATGGCATTGTACAGACTGCCCCATTCAGGGTATGGACCATATGATGGCTCCTGATTAGAATCCCACAATGACGGCTTTAATGGAGCTCAGATGGTGACATGAATGAATGGAAGGGTTGTGTGATGCTTTATTCTGCCTGGGAGGACCGGATATTCATGTACAGGGCTTAGGATCGTATATAAATACATCTATATATCGCTCTATAATTATATACACAGTATCTATTCATGTACAGTGGGAAAAAAAGTATTTAGTCAGCCACCAATTGTGCAAGTTCTCCCACTTACAAAGATGAGAGATCCCTGTAATTGGCATCATAGGTAGACCTCAACTATGAGAGACAAAATGAGAAAACAAATCCAGACAATCACATTGGCTGATCTGGAAAGAATTTATTTGCAAATTATGGTGGAAAATAAGTATTTGGTCAATATGAAAAGTTCATGTCAATACTTTGTTATATATCCTTTGTTGGCAATGACAGAGGTCAGACGTTTCCTGTAAGTCTTCCAAAGGTTGGCACACACTGTTGCTGGTATGTTGGCCCATCCTCCATGCAGATCTCCTCTAGAGCAGTGATGTTTTGGGGCTGTCGCTGGGCAACACGGACTTTCAACTCCCTCCAAAGGTTTTCTATGGGGTTGAGATCTGGAGACTGGCTAGGCCACTCCAGGACCTTGAAATGCTTCTTACGAAGCCACTCCTTCGTTGCCCGGGCGGTATGTTTGGGATCATTGTCATGTTGGAAGACCCAGCCACGTTTCATCTTCAATGCCCTTGCTGATGGAAGGAGGTTTGCACTCAAAATCTCACGATACATGGCCCCATTCATTCTGTCCTGTACATGGATCAGTCGTCCTGGTCCCTTTGCAGAGAAACAGCCCCAAAGCATGATGTTGCCACCCCCATGCTTCACAGTAGGTATGGTGTTCTTTGGATGCAACTCAGCATTCTCTCTCCTCCAAACACGACGAGTTGTGTTTCTACCAAACAGTTCTATTTTGGTTTCATCTGACCATATGACATTCTCCCAATCCTCTTCTGGATCATCCAAATGCTCTCTAGCAAACTTCAGACGGGCCCGGACATGTACTGGCTTAAGCAGGGGGACACGTCTGGCACTGCAGGATCTGAGTCCCTGGCGGCGTAGTGTGTTACTGATGGTAGCCTTTGTTACGTTGGTCCCAGCTCTCTGCAGGTCATTCACTAGGTCCCCCCGTGTGGTCCTGGGATTTTGTGGTCACCGTTCTTGTGATCATTTTGACCCCACGGGGTGAGATCTTGCGTGGAGCCCCAGATCGAGGGAGATTATCAGTGGTCTTGTATGTCTTCCATTTTCTAATTATTGCTCCCACAGTTGATTTGTTCACACCAAGCTGCTTGCCTATTGCAGATTCAATCTTCCCAGCCTGGTGCAGGTCTACAATTCTGTTTCTGGTGTCCTTGGACAGCTCTTTGGTCTTCACCATAGTGGAGTTTGGAGTGTGACGGTTTGAGGTTGTGGACAGGTGTCTTTTATACCGATAACAAGTTCAAACAGGTGCCATTGATACAGGTAATGAGTGCAGGACAGAGGAGCCTCTTAAAGAAGAAGGTACAGGTCTGTGAGAGCCAGAAATCTTGCTTGTTTGTAGGTGACCAAATACTTATTTTCCACCATAATTTGCAAATAAATTCTTTCCAGATCAGCCAATGTGATTGTCTGGATTTGTTTTCTCATTTTGTCTCTCATAGTTGAGGTCTCCCTATGATGCCAATTACAGGCCTCTCTCATCTTTGTAAGTGGGAGAACTTGCACAATTGGTGGTGACTAAATACTTTTTTGCCCCACTGTATATATATATATACATACACACACACTGTATATAGATATACAGCACATCTATATATTGCTCTATTATATAATTATATATTATATTGTATATTATTAATTATATACACAGTAATATATATATATATATACACATACATACATACACACACACACACACAGTGAAGCAAATGTGTATTTGCTCCCCTGCTGATGTTGAATGTTCGCCCCTCACAAAGAAATGATCGGTCTAAAAATCGAATGTTCGGTGTATTGTAACACTGAGAGACAGAATAGCAACAACAAATTCAGCAGAAATACGTATAACAAATGATGACTGATCTGCATGTTCATGAGGGAAATAAGGATTTCATACAGGTAACAAGCTGAGATTAGAAGCAGTCTCTTAAAGGGAGTGCTGCTAATCTCATTTTGTTACCTGTATAAAAGACACCTGTCCACAGGAGCAATCAAACAATCAGATTCCAAACTCTCCACCATGGCAAAGACCAAAGAGCTGTCCAAGGATGTCAGGGACAAGATTGTAGACCTACACAAGGCTGGACTGGGCTACCAAACTATGGCCAAGCAGCTTGGTGAGAAGGTGACAACAGTTGGTGCAATCATTCACAAATGGAAGAAACACAAAACAAGTGTCAGTCTCCCTAGGTCTGGTGCACCGTGCAAGATCTCCCCTCGTGGAGTGTCAATGATCATGAGAACAATGAGGAATCATCCCAGAACTACACGTGAGGATCTTGTCAATGATCTCCAGGCAGCTGGGACCACAGTCACCAAGAAAACAATTGGTAACACACTACGCCGACAAGGACTGAAATCCTGCAGTGCCCGCAAGGTCCCTCTGCTCAAGAAAGCACATGTCCAGGCCCGTCTGAAGTCTGCCACTGAACATCTGAATGATGCAGAGGAGGACTGGTGGGAAGTGTTGTGGTCAGATGAGACCAAAATGCAGCTCTTTGGCATCAACTCAACTCGCCGTGTTTGGAGGAGGAGGAATGCTGCCTATGTCCCCAAGAACACCATCCCAACTGTGAAACATGGTGGTGGAAACATTCTGCTTTGGGGGTGTTTTTCTGCTAAGGGGACAGGACAACTGCACCGCATCAAAGGGACGATGGACGGGGCAATGTGCCATCAAATCTTGGGTGAGAACCTTCTTCCCTCAGCCAGGGCATTGAAAATGGGTCGTGGATGGGTGTTCCAGCATGACAATGACCCAAAACACACGGCCAAGGCAACAAAGGAGTGGCTCAAGAAGAAGCACATTAAGGTCCTGGAGTGGCCTAGCCAGTCTCCAGACCTTAATCCGATTGAAAATCTGTGGAGGGAGCTGAAAGT